>NW_020925251.1:298002-374621 GCF_003984885.1 Neopelma chrysocephalum
GTCGATAAGTGCCAGGCTGCTGACAGGTTCTCTGTCAACCCCCGACAGGAAAGGTGTTTTTAGATTTGTTCTTATTTCTCATGATCCTATTCTGACTTTGACTGGCAATAAATTAAATCCATTTTTCCAAGTTGAGTCTGTTTTGCCCATGACAGTAATTGCTGAGTGATCTCCTTGTCCTTATCTCGACCCTTGAGCTTTTTCATCTTATGTTCTCCTACTTGCTGGCAGGGTAGTGCAAGAAGCAGAAAAGACTTTGGCACTGCGTAAGCCCTGCTCAGCAATAACTAAAATCTCCCTGTGTTACAACACTGTTTTCATTACAAATCCAAAACATAGCATTATACAAGCTACTATTTAGAACATTAACTCCTTCACAGCCAAACCCAGTACACCCATATAACTCCCCCATGTGGCCTGCCCTCAAGCCTAACAGCATCTGGTGTTTGATGGTAGATTATAGTAAACTGAATGAAAATACTAGACCCTTAAACGTTGCTGTCCCATCTATCACAGATCTTGTTTTCACTATAGAGCAAGTGGCCAATCCTTGAATGGTGGGCCTGGATGTGAAGGGCCACTTAGTTATTGAAGACTAAGTCAGACCTCCATCTAGCTATTTTGCAAGGAACTTGAGAGCTGGAATACTAAATTTGTGCCATCCCTAAAGCAACTATATTCAATTAGACTATAGCACTGTTAAACCTAAAAATGGGTTAGGAGGCTGATAGAGGTATTAGAATATGTGGCCTATAATATGCTGGGGTTTATTTGCTATTTATAGATAGATGTTTTAAAAATATATGTTCTATTATTTTATCTTTTTTTTTAGAAAACAAAAAAATAACCCTAGGTAGCCCACTATCATGGTTTAACCCAGGTTGGCAGCTGAGCCCCACACAGCTACTCACCCACTCCCCCTGCAATGGAATGGGGGAGAGAATTGCAAGGGTAAAAGTGAAAAAACTCATGGGTTGAGATAAAGACAGTTAATTAGGGAAAGCAAAAGCTGCATGTCCAAGCAAAGCAAAACAAGGAATTCATTCGCTGCTTCCCCAGAGACCTGGTGATCCATGTTGAGTAAAGACCTGTTGACCAACCTTCTCCAGGAAAGCAGGGCTCCATCATACATAATGGTTATTGGGATGACAGACACCATAACTCTGAATGTCCCCTTGTCCTCCTTCTTCCCTGCAGCTTTTTATTGCTGATCATGTCATCATATGGCATGGAATATCCCTTTGGTCAGGTCGGGTCAGCTGTCCTAGCTGTGTCCCCTCCCAACTTTTTGTAGGAGACCGGAGGAACAGTTGACTGGCTCAAAACAACCAGATGGGAAGTGGTGGGGAAACAGGGCAAGCTCTGCATAGGTAGGATGGCCACTGCTCCACCCCCCTCCCCCCTGTAGCCTTAGTCAACCTCTGGTCCACACCAAAATGGTGGACTGACCACATGGCATACTGGAAGCCCCAAAAGGGCACCGGATGACTGTGTGGGCTCCACAGGAAACATTAAAGTGCAGGTGTACACCTGGGGGAGCGCCCCAGCAGACCAGAGAAGATAAAAGGATGGCGAAACCATGCTGAGCAGCACGCTCCACTATCGACGGAGGGGCATGGACAAAGTGCCCTAAACCATTATGGTTAGCAAAATGTCCGCTTTATTAGAAGAAACGACAGCTTATATACTGCTAATTAGACACACAGACATGTGATTCTTTCTCAGGATACATTGGATACATAAGGAAAACATACTGCGTTGTCCAGGACTAATTGGTCCACAGCAGGTGTCCATAAAACTTGTTCACCTTCCAAGAAAACTCCTCCTTCACCTTGGCACTAGGCCTGTAGCCATATTAGTGGCGCAGTATTTTTTATTATCTGCACCCAGCTGTGCTAAGGTAAAGGTCTCAGAAATGCAATACAGATTGTTCACAGAACTCCTGCACGGCTACAAATCCCCCGTTCAAATTTGAACAATTGAAATTGCATTTCTGTAACATTCCTTATTGTATCCATAACATTTCAACAAACACAAACATACAATAATACTATTATCATTAATAACTTAATAACCTATTGGTGCCACGATATGTGCTCTCAAAGTGTGCAGTCTAAAAGTGTCCTCTATTTAATTATAAAAATATTTGTGCATTCTAAAAAATTTTATTCAGTCTAAAAGTGCTTATAAAAGTATTTGTGTATTCAGTGTAAAAGTGTTTGTGTATTGGTTATCAGAACACAGCAATCATCACGCAGTCACACACATAGACACATACAAACTTTCACAGTGGCCACTGTCAACACACTTTCACACAAACATACTCTTGAGGTCTTTGTTACTGTGTTCTAGACTTTCTTATGCTAATGTGCAGTGAACAACCTAAGATCTATATCTTCTATAATTATGTGCTTCTTCTATAATTATGTGCTTAAACATACTAAAAATTGTGCTCCAAAAACCGTGTTCTAACAATATTGAGGAAACTGATAGCCACAACAGCTCCCGGTGTTACCATTGTTACCTGCAGAAAACAGCATCAACCTTGTTTCAAAAAAATACCAGTTTCTGTCCAAGGCTTCATTCATCATGCAGATAGCTAGAGAACACCTGTGTACAAAAGAAAAAACTTAACATATGAAACAACTTTCGCAAGTTAATTGAGGAGCCTGACACCAGTACTTTCCCCGTTTCTGCTTTGCGAAAGTGTTTTATAAATTCTAAATCACCAATCTCTTTACCAAATACCTTCGTGATAATAACAAAAGTCTATAACAGTACCATTTTGTAACACAGTATGTATAGACTATCCATATCTTCTAACAATTCTGATAAAATTATAGGTTAACATGTCTAAAAATTTCATCTGTATGTCTTCATCTAGGTCAGGATGGATATTAATTGCATAATGCAACTGATCAATAAATTTCCAAATGGTTCTGTTGATCTCTAACATACTGTAGTAAAAAAATGGAGCTGTCTTATCATTATGTATTGCTTATATTGCGTGTCTGATCACAACCTACAGTTGTGCTACAAAAGCTGTTGCAGCTGAAAAATACAGATTGTTAATAAGCATAAAGTAAAATACATAGGTGAAAAGGAAAGAATTCTTACAGATCATTTAGGCTTTCAGTTAAATGTGATTTGTAAAAGAAAAGCAATATATCAATATTTACTTTGAGATACATAATAAAGCTCCAAGATTTTAACTGATTGTAACAATAAAACAATAGGTTCTGTCAAAGCTGAGGAACCATCTATTGAAGGAATGAAACCACAAAATTGAAGAAATGATAACAATTATATCTCATTACACCAAAGGAAGTCTTTTCTACAGACTTAAATACTCTCAGCAACTCTAAAATGTCAATAAATCCCATTCAAGATGTGATACATAGCATGAAGGCCAAGATGACATAATTATTCTTATATTCCCTCTTGGGCAGAATATGAGATGTTTTTGAAATGTTCATTTTACTCTCACAACTGCTATAAGGGGAGAGGACTTTACATAGCACCTCATAATCTGTACTCACTAATGATGGTCTATATTAATAAAAGCATAGTTTTCTGTAGTGGGCAAAAAAACTTACCCAGGCAATCCAATGTTTTTTTTTTGAGGTGTTTGCAACAATTATACTACATAGATTGGATTTCATCCTGAACTCCCTTTCAGGTTAAGCCAAAAGTTTCAAAATTCATCATATGTTAATGAGAGAAATTGTAGAGAAAGAAATAGTTTCTCTACAGATGAAGGGATTAAGGATTGCAAACAGTGAGAATTTTTCTCAGCATTTATTAATTCGGCATATGCAGATTGCGAGTAGATACTAACACCTGGCAAAGAAGGTAGTCTTATGTTAGGGCACTGCAGAAGTACTGGAAGTGTGATAATCCAAGCTGCATTAAGTGCTTCAGTAGCATTGCTTCAGTTGCAAAAACCATTGCTTAGAGCAGCTCATAGAAAGACCAATGTGTACTATACACAGTTTTTTTTAAAAAAAGAAGGTGGTATTGCACTGGCATAGTTAAATTGAAGCAATTTTGTGCATAAGAATGATGCACTGATTCAAAATTGTTACTTATTAATTTATGCTTGCTTCACAACAGTGCCATATTTATGGGCAAAGTAGGCTTCAGTCTCAAGTAGATGCTTGAACTATCAGTCTCATAGGATTAGCAATTTTAAATTAAAAAAGAAGTTGCAAGAAAAGGTAATTTCATGCTTTGAAAAGAACTTTCAGTCATTTCAAAGACTTGGAACTTAGAACCATCAATTTAGAATCCTATCCAAATGGTGATGTCATCAATGCATTTTAAAGTGGCTTTCAGTTAGGCTAAATAAAGAAAATAGAAGCTGATGAAGAAAGCTCAATAAGAATTTCTATTTTTAGATAAGGCTTGCTGTAAATGCATAATCAATTCTGTTAACTGTAGGATGTGGCACACATGACCAAGTTTATAGGTGTTCAGTGAGAGTTTTGTGCTGCTTAGTATGTTACTGTGAATAATTACTCCTTCTCATTGAAAAAGCACATATACTGCGCAAGCCATACTCGGTAACATCTGCTCTGGGCTGCAAAAGCATCTGCCCTCTTTGTAAAATGTGTTATCTGCCTAAATTTGAAAAAAAAAAAAATCCTTTTTTAGTTTTCTTAGCTCAAATGAGCATATAGATAAGGCAAGTGTTCAGGGAACATTTTCGTATGTTTAAACTCTCTCAATCAACAGTGCTGTAAATTAAGTCTCATGTAAGTCATATCAACTACGACATCAGGTGCATCTCAGGTCTTTTCAATACAGACCATACATTTCTTACACTCTAAATCAAATTAAAGATTTTGTTTTGTTTTCTCTCTTTTTCCAAAATTATAATTATCTCAGCAGGAAACTAAATATTTAACCACGAAATTAAAAATATAACCGCAAAGGTCTTTCCCTTCAGAACACTGAAGAAACATTGCCCACTATTCCAAGAAGGAAGGAAAAAGCCAATTATTTAAAAGTTAATTTACTTGCCTTACAATATACTTAACACGTTTGAGGCTACAACAGTGAAAAAATACTGTTTGATCATTCCTTTTATACTCAGCTTTAAGCTACATGTGCAGATCAAAAGAAAGGAGAAGGCCAAATTCCAGCTTGTAGCCAGTTCTTTAGACATGATCTACATTATCTGCTCGCATTTTTTAAGTCTACTGCCTATGAAAGTCTGTTAAGAGAACAAAATTCACAACATAAGCAGCACAAAGGAAAACAATTAACTAGTTGTAAGATCATGCAAAAATCAGCTGAGTAAACCTTTTTAAACAATTCTAAAGATGTGATTAGAGTAATGCCAACCCAGGGTAAGGCTTCTGGCTGCAACCATTTGTATTCACAGCACTAATTATGGGGGTGTTTCAAGAAGACAGTTCCCCCACTCCTGTAAGCTGAGGGTCTAGAGAAGCACTGATCTAAATACACACAGAACCTATCAGGGTCACTCCACTATCAGAGTCACTTCTCAGCTTATAACAGGGAGATAGATGTGTTATCTAAGAAGTAAGGAAATCTCCAGCCTGTTGGCTGTCCATCCATCTTATGTGCAAAGTTATAGTGTTTGTAAGGTAAGGTCTACTCTCTCCCTAGGTCCGTCATTAACACATGTCATTTGAGAAAATATATGCAAGAAATAGGAGCGTCTCCACACACACACAACTCCCAACACACATACACTAGCACAGTACCGGTAACAATATTGTGAGCTCACAACACTGGACACGTAACACAATTAACACAAGGGTTAACAAAATATGGAAAGGCAGTTCTCTTTTATTTCTGCACCAGACCTTCTCTACCCTTGCCAGCCCCTGACCTTTTACAGGGAGCCGGCAACGGCAGAGGAGGTGCAAGGGGCTCGTTGCTTCAACTTCTTTTCTGCCACAGATGTCTGTTCAGCTTTTCTAACAGCTGTGATGGTTCTCTGAGCTTCTCCTTCTGCCCTCATCGGTGGATGCTGAACTCGGGAACGGTAGAGTAGATAGCCACAGCGGCAGATAAAACGGCGTGGTGGTAGACGCAGGCAGGCAGCAGCACGCCGGCAGGGCTGACAGTTGGTATTGACGTGGGGTCTGCGGTAGCAGCAATTCCTGTCCAAGGCTGGAGGGGTCCAACAGCCTGGAATTCTCGACCAGGGCTTAGCGCGGGCACGGCAGCAGCGGCGGGAGCGGCTCCATGCGGCAGTCTGCTTGTCCTGTTTTTTGTTTTTTGGTTTTTTTGTTTTGTTTTTGGGGTTTTTTTGTCCAAAAGCAGCGTCTGTTGCTATGGCAGCGCGTCTCACTGTCCTTCTTCCGGGTTTCATGGTGGCTTCAGGCGCCAGCAATGCAGCGCCACCCAGTGACGCGGAGGCTCCTAGCAGCGGTGTTCCAGGCGACACATGCGCAGTAGCAACCGCTGACTCAGCGACCAGAGCAGACACAGTGAGGAGCAACACTGCTGACCGCGCAGCCGCAGTAGAGGGCGGTGCCGGTGGCACGGCTCCAGCTTTATTCTCCGCTGATACTGATTTTTCTTCACCCTCTACACTTTCTACTGTTACATGCACGGTGCTACACAGAGGTGACCCCGCTGCTTTTAAGGTGTCTAGCGTTCTCAACTTTGTAGCCACAGGCACTGGGATCTCCCCGAAAACGGACCGACGGGGGGCGGGGACTCGCCGTAGTCCCGCCGTCTCCCGACAGAGCTGTCCGAACATTTACAAGGTCCGGTCGGTCAGAACTTAACTCTCGCAGCGACTCAACTGCCAGACGCCAAATTATAGGATACTTTCTAGCGTCTTTCGATCCCTTAGAGATCCCGTCCCAAAACAGTTCCTTTATAGCGTCCCTTGTGGACACCTGAAAGGCGGCTTGAGCAGTGGGCAGTAAATTCTTCGCTCTAGCCCAGTCTATTAACCCTTTGAGGGCCGTCAAACTCTCTTAGAGAGATCAGAAAGCGGAGGAGCGTTTCCGCCGTGTCCTGCACAGCGCGGGCCCCGAATTCTCCTCCCACAGCCGACTCACCTGGCCAAGGTGAGGTTCCTCTGTACCACGTGCGTGGCTTTAAATTCGTGGCGCCGGGGTAAACGCCACCTGCAACGGCTGCTTCCCTCAGCTCCTGCCGTTCGTCTCATGTCCCACAGAACTTGACGAGGTAGGACTCCCAGCACGTCGGGCGCCAGATATCGACGGAGGGGCATGGACAAAGTGCCCTAAACCATTATGGTTAGCAAAATGTCCGCTTTATTAGAAGAAACGACAGCTTATATACTGCTAATTACACACACAGACATGTGATTCTTTCTCAGGATACATTGGATACATAAGGAAAACATACTGCGTTGTCCAGGACTAATTGGTCCACAGCAGGTGTCCATAAAACTTGTTCACCTTCCAAGAAAACTCCTCCTTCACCTTGGCACCAGGCCTGTAGCCATATTAGTGGCGCAGTATTTTTTATTATCTGCACCCAGCTGTGCTAAGGTAAAGGTCTCAGAAATGCAATACAGATTGTTCACAGAACTCCTGCATGGCTACACTCCACTGCCCAGGATTTAGAAGCAACAGAGACCATGCTGGATCCAAGGATGGTGACTATCTACCTTTTTCTCTCCCTTTTCTTTCTCTTTCTCTCTCTCTCATTCTTCTCCTACCTTCTTCTCAAAATATATTGTAAGCTGGACCAAAAAACTCCAGTAAGTGCCTTGTTGTGTCTGGATAAGTTAAAGTTTGCAAAGTTAAAGTTTGTGAAGTGCCTTACTTTGTCTGGATGTTTTAAAATTTGGCAAGTACCTTATTCTACTTGAATGTTCTGAATTTTGCAAGTAAAAGTTGTTATTGAACCTCCTGAGAATTTGGTTGTTTCTCCAGTGCACCACCCAGGGTAGGGTAAATCTAACTACCTTCCCCTAAACTCGTCAAGCAGGCTGGGGCATTACAATCCCATCATGGTTTAAAGACAATATATTTGGACAGGAAATCAAATGAAATGAACCCCCTGCCCTTTTAATAGAGACAAAAACTGCAAGGAGATATAAGTGAAAAAGAATAACAATTTACTAAAAGAAAATAACAGTAACTAAAAAAATACAGGGGAAATGGTTTATCCACAAAGGGAGAAACCCACCCAACCCGTGGCACCCCCACCCCTGGGAACAAAAGGGAAACAAAGATGGCAGAGGGTCTATCCCACTAAACCTTTCCCCCTCCCTTCCCCCTCACAGCACTTGTGCTGCCCATTTGGCTTGGCTGGACTTGGGCTCCGCTGGTTTTTCGGTTTTCTCTGCGTGGCGGGGGAAAGCACCAAGCGATGGGGGGTCCGACACGGGGGTCTGGCAGGGCAGATAGAGGTAGAAGTCTAGAAATGTAACAGGGAACAAGATTTCACCTTTCCCTGTTGAATAACTTTACAACTCTTTATTTTCCAAAGGAAAAGCTTCTGACAGGCAAAAGCTAAGCAACAGTACTTTTGATTAAAAGCAGTGGTAAAGATGAGTGTTTATTTTCAAATTTCATCAAATAAAATCACATAGAAGGGAAATTTCTCTGAGGTTAAAGATAATGAGATCAGAAATGCAGTCTGATCTTGTTCTAGAGGCCCTCAAAACACCACAAACATTAAACAGCAGATAGCAAAACTGACTGAGAGTTCAGATTGAATGTATTCAGCAGTCATAATGTTATTGACTGCTTTAACCAGAATCTGATCACAGAACTATATGGTAAATGTTTAACTCTTAATGGATCGATGATTTGGTTTGTTGGTTTTTTTTAAAACATATAAACAAAAAATAATAGCTCTAATTCATATGAAATAGAGGATACTGCCTGGATATTGGCATTGAGATACAGAGCTAAGGGACTTAATGTTGACCTCATCATGTTACATTTCCAACAAAACAGTCTTGTCTCAAGTACCACAGAAAGGAGAATTAAGAACTTTCTAATAGAGGCTATGGCATACTTCCTAGAAGATATACTTATTTTCAAATATCCGTATCTTTGAGAAAATGTTTTATCTAGTATTTTCTTATGTTTAAATAAGATACCCTATCTAAAGGTATTAGTACTGAGCTAAAAAAAAAATAAATTGCAAAATATATTACTAAAGGAGAAGCACAAAAAGTTTTTGACTCTGAAATTGTTTTTGGTTTTGTTGTTTGGGGGGTTTTTTCAGATAAAGCACCTTTGTATAATACCAATATACAAAGTCTGGGATACTAAAAACAAACCGAAGGACATCCACAAATAGCATAATTCAATGGAAAAGAAAACTCAAACAGGGTCATGTCTTTAGTTTCAAGTAAAAAACATGATCAAAAATTAACTTTAGGTTGGGTTTTTTTTCTTTTTGCAGGTAATGTTGCAACTTCCAGTACCGCTAGAATTAGTTACCAATTAGCAGCCAAAAGTATTTTAAAAAGAAAGGTTTTTATTGTAATCATACAGACACTCTGCTCAGGTATGATGTTCAGTTAGTAAAGGAAACATTCCTGCGTGTACAGGAAGTTAATGTTATAAATAAAGCATTAAAGATATTTTCTTTTGATCTCACCAGACTTTTAAAAAATTTCTGAATCCATAAGCTTTTTTGGGAATCTTGCCTTTCAGCAGTCAATCTCCAAGATGTATAGCAGCAGCTATTAAATTACTTCAGATAATTTTCTTCCTTCCCCAGTGTCTCAGTGTAATGAGACTGAAGTGTTTTGCTAAGGAGGATGAGTTATGAGGAAGACCTCCCTCCAAGAAATTGTAAATCCAAAATTAAGAGGCTCCAATTGAGGAAGTATGGCGAAAGAAAAAGATAACAGCCCTTTACTAAAGGATATATGTGTATTGGCAGAACAACAAAAGAACACAAAAACAACTAAACAATAATCCTGCACCCAAAGTTCCCTACCAAAAAACAGTTCAGTACTTTTTGCCTTTTGGCGCAATTCTAACCGCAACCAGGAGGGGGCGCTGTTGGATCACTGGAGGAGCAGAGCCTGCAGTTGCTCAGTGGTGGTCGGCAGGAGGTGCTGTTGGGCTCTGGCGGTTGCCACGTGAGGGCCCTGGTGCATGGGAGAAGCCGAAATGGAGATCTCCCCCCCACCGAGAAGGGGAAGGGGAAAAGGGGAAAAAGGGGCTCTTCCCACAGACTCACGCTGTCGATGGCTGGCTCCGGTCGGGACTCCCCCCCCGTTGATGGGCACAAGCCACTGCAAGCACGGGAGCGGAGGAGGGAAGGGGCGGCCTCCTCCCCCAAAGGTTCCTTTGCAGATGGACCAAACCTCTCTGATGAAATCTGAGCAAGTCCGGGCTGGGGGCAGAACAGGGCACGGGAGAACGGAGGTAAACTGGGGCCAGAAGCAGCCAGATGACCCGACCAAAACCAAAATGAACTTCAGAACCGCCACACACAAACATCCTCCCTGAGTCAGGGAAAAAGTGAAGTGCCTGCTGTTTCCCCGAGGAGAGAAAAAAAATCTCATCACACCCCCTCCCAGTCTTAGGAGGGCCATGAGCTTGGAATGTGGGTCTGCTGACTAGTTCTTTTGTGTGGGTCAATCACCCTAGCCAAACCACCCTCCCCCGTTCAACATCTTTCTTTCACAATGATGCAGGGGAAAGAAAAATTCCCCACTTGTTTTTTTAGAACAAGTAAACCTATGACACCCAGTTTTGTAAATAGCAGATCTTCAGTTAGGAACTGTTACGTAGAGATTGTTTCAAACACTTAAGACTGTCATGTGAAAAGGGGCAGAAATGCAAAGATTTCTTGTCCCACCTGTATTAATATATTTTTTATTGGCTATCACTGTCCCCAGAATATCAAAGCCTTTTAAAGCCCAAAACAGTCTGTCTACGCCTCACCTAAAGAGACCCTTCGCTAGACAGATTCACTGTGATGGACAGGACTTTTGATACCCTGATATGGGGACAGCACTTAATAGCAATGGAGAACCTTCTCAGCAAAGTTCTCCTACAAGTTATGAGGCTGCCAGTGCCAGAAACAAACCAGACTAAGTAGCAGCTCACGAAATAACTTTTATTAATACGTGACAAACTACTGTAGTTTTCTGTTATTGTGATAACGTTTAACTGCACAATTGCACTTAAATAATAAAAAACCCAAAAACCAGAGGCACGCTCTACAAAACAACACAACTACCTAAGCCTTAATACAAAACTCAAGCAACCCCCCTCCACAACAGACCAATTTACAAAGACTAGAACAAAATCTAAACACGCTCGTTAACACAAAGCAAAAAAGAAAGAATATAACCGCTTCCCACTAACACACATTTTAACTCACTAAGATAAGGAAATGCACACCTTAAAGCAAACCACAAACAAGTCGGCAATAAAGTACAATATAGGATAACAAAAAAAAAAAGAATATAAAGTAAGATACTGAAACAAGAAGCCAGGCCCAAAAGAGTTAACTGAGAAATCTGGGCCTTTTTCTGTCTTCCCTTAACACAGGAAAGTCAAAGGATATTTGCCTTCAAGTGGGAAAATCCCACCACAGGAAGGAAAACTCAGCTCATTTGGACCATGTTACCTTAAGAGTTCGAAAATATTCCCACAGTTTTTGGGAATTAATTAGCTAAAGAATTGGAACAATGGCAGTCACCACCGGGAGAGGGTGTACTTTTATAATATGTGAATGATCTACTGATTATTACTGAAAAACAAGAAGAATGTGTCCAATGGACAGTAAACCTCTTAAACTTTTTGGACTTAAATGGTTATCGAGTCTCTCAACAGAAAGTGTAGCCGATGCAGAAACAAGTGGTGTACCTGGATTATGAAGTATCTGGAGGACAACGATCTCTGGGGACAACGAGAAAGGAAGCCATTTGCCAGACACCCAAACCACAGATGGTGAGAAACTTTTGAGCCTTTCTAGGAATGACAGGTTAGTGTTGTTTATAGATATATCAGTATGGGCTAATTGCAAAGCCTTTATATGACCTGATGAAAATAACTAAGGGCAACCTAGTCTGGACCCCCAAAGCAAGTGGAGCCTTCAAACAACTGAGGTGATAACTCATAGGGACTCCGGCGTTGGGATTGCCTGATGTAACGAAGCCCTTTTGGTTGTCCTCGCATGAACGACAAAGAATGGCTCTAGGGGTCCTGGCTCAACAACTAGGGCCATACAAAAGAGCAGTAGCCTACTTCTCCAAGCAATTGGATGAAGTAAGCAAAGGATGGCCCACCTGCCTAAGGGCAGGAGCAACAATGATCATAAATATAGAAGAAACCAGGAAATTTACAATGGGACAGAAAATGACTGTGTTAGTGTCCCACACAGTATCTACAGTACTGGAACAGAAAGAAAATCATTGGCTGTCACCCTCCCTATTTCTGAAATATCGAGTAATCCTGGCTGAATCAGATGACATACCATTCAAGTGACTAACATTGTTAACCCAGCTTCATTCCTAGAAGGAAGAATCTCGACTGCACCTGTCATGCATGACTGCCTGGAAACCATTGAAGCAGTGTACTTCAGCTGCCTGGACCTTAAAGAAGAACCACCCCTGGATGCAGAAGACTGGTTTACCAATGGCAGCAGTTTCATAAGACAAGGTGTGAAGATGGCTGGGTATGCTGTGACTAGCACTACTGAGGTAATCAAATCAAATCCTTTGCCCGCAGGAACCTCAACCCAGAAAGCAGAACTGATAGCTCTCATTCGAGCTTTAGGATTGGCGGAAGGAAAACAAATTAACACCTGGACTGACTCCAAATATGCCTCTGGCATAGTTCATGCTCATGGAGCAATTTGGAAAGAAAGAGGACTTTTAACTCTTCAAGGAAAAGTTGTGAAATATGCTGAAGAAACTCTACGATTACTAGAAACTGTACAACTCCCCTCTCAGGTGGCAATTATGCACTGCCGAGGACATCTGAAAGGTAACACTGTCCTGGAAATAAGAAACAGAAAAGCTGATGCAGAAGCTGAATTAGCTGCTGCAAGAAGTAAAGAACTGCCAGTAGCAGCTTTAGTGCTAGAAGGACTAGACACAGATCAACAGGTAGAATATCAGGAAACTGATTATAAGTGGATGCATGAAAACGGAGGTAAACTGTTGGACAATGGGTGGGGTTAACTAAAAACAGGTCAGTTAATACTATTAGAAAAATTAGTGTGGCAATTTGTAAAAGTAAAACATGATAAAACTTATTGAGGCTTAGACTCACTCTATTAGCATTTAAGGACCAGAGTGGCAGGACCAAATTTATTTACCACAATAGAGCAAGTCACATCCCAATGTGAGCTTTGTCTGAAATACTGGAACAAAAACACACCAAGGGGCAATAAACAAAGAGCATTTCCCAGGTGAAATCTGGCAAATTAATTTCTGTGAGCTCCCAAGAAAAGGGGGGGGTTCCGTTATCTCTTAGTTTTGACTGACACATTTTCTGGATGGCCTGAAACTTTCCCATGTAGAACAAATAAGTCAAGAGAAGTGGTTAAAGTCTTGTTGAACGAGATTATACCACGGTTTGGAGTACCCAAGGGTATCTCTTCAGACAGGGGTTCACACTTTTGTGTAGAAGTGGTGATGCCTGCTCAGCTGGTGCTAAGAAAAAAATCTAGGAGCCGTTAGTTGGGGTGAGATAAGAAAGGGTTTAATTAGCCAAGGCAATAGATGTTACACGACGAGCGCTGGGCTGTGCCCGGGATGTTACATTTATAACAATATCTGGCCAATCCCAAGTGTGTCCACCCTATAACTTTTGGCCTGGTCCACCCCCTGGCCCGCCTCCTGGAATTGGGTCGGGGGGCTTTTTGGGACCCCCTCTTCATCATTCTTCATCATCTTCGGGGTACAGAGAGCAGAGTCACCCAGTTCCTTGACTCTGTCCTGCGGTTTAGGCCAAGATATAAGCGTTCTCCAAACAAGACAGGCTTGCTTTGACTAAGAGACTAAACATTTTCTACTGGATATGGGAATAGGGTTGATATGGGGGTATGGAATGGGGTGAGAGGATTAAGGAATGTATAAACTAAGGGGTACTACGGGGAGGAGGGAGAAAAGGGTTTGTTTCTAAAATCTACTTCTATTACCTATAAAACTTGTAAAGCTTACAAAATTAGAAAAATAAAAAACATTAGGGGGCTTAAGGCATCAGTGGTAAAAGCAATAAGTAAAGCACTGAAAATTGATTGGCAATTGCATACGCCCTACAGACCCCAAGCAAGTGGGCAAGTAGAAAAGATGAATCATCTCATTAAGCAACAAATTGCTAAAATATGTCAAGAAACAAATTTTCATTGGTATCAAGCTTTACCTATTGCTTTAATCAGGCTAAGGGTCAAGCCGAGGTCAAAAGAGAAACTGAGTCCATTTGAAATTCTATTCAGCAGACCCTACATGATGCAAGCTGTGAATAGTGAAGCTTTAGATCGAATCAGTAATCAGTATGTGTATGATTATGTTATGGCTATAGGGAAACAGTTGCAGAAAAATGCCACTGTGGTGTTATAACATCAGCCCAAACAACCTGATAGTAAATTGCATCCATTCAGTCCTGGTGATTGGGTATATGTTAAGAATCTTTCAGGAGAACCACTACGAGAGAAGTGGGATGGACCCTACCAAGTGCTGATGACCACCTTCACAGTGATCCGGGTGAAAGAGAAACCCACATGGATCCACTACTCAAGAGGGCTCCAGAGGAAGCATGGACCTCGGGAGAGGAATCATCTACTCTCAAACCTTCTCAATGCTGATCTTTGGATTGATTAGTACATTGGTGTTAGATCAAGCCCTTGCCCAAAAATTATTATGGTCTCAGGCCTATAATGGGAGCTCTGGTCTATTATTTTATATAGAACCAGAACTTCCGCTTCAGCCAGCCCAAGTGAACCAATACAATGCATCTGTTATAGTCCTCCAAGGAACGAGGGTACTGAATAATTGGCAAAATTCTGGTACCCCATACCATGCAAGTGTTTTAATAGGAAAAATTGGAGAATGAACTCGAGTTGGATGCAAAGCGTATAAACCACCCTCGCAGATTAGATGGTCACGCAAAATTGACATTACTGTACGGGACTCTGTGAAAGTATTTCTTACCTACCTGTATGACTACGGAAATGTAATTAGTGGACATGCATGTGGTTCTGATCAATGTTGGCACACTTTCACTCTAGATAAATCAGTTTCTGTGATGTGTCAGTGGACATTCGGCGAAGGAAATATAACCAGGAGATTTATAATTAATGCTTCATCAAGTATTCCAACTACCAAATCTCCTACCACCCCATTGACTAAGACCACCACCAGCTCTACAACTCCTTCTTTGATCTGTGAGAGTGTCCACAATTTAACTTTTACTGGACCATACATAATGAGACAATCGAATGATCAGAAGCTACTGTTAGATCCCACATATTCACTGAAAAGAGTTCAAATAAACATTCAAGTAAACATATCAAACATACAAAAAGATTGTCAGCCCTATATTCAGCAAAGTCTTAAGGGCTGGAATGCATGGATGGTAGCCAGATCCCATCGTACCAGAATCCAAAGAGATGTAGCCGGATGGTTTGGCACGGGATTAGGTGTACTAAACACCATAGACCAAGAAGTGTTAGTGAATAAACTAAGTGCCGTCACTTCTGATTTGGGAAAACTCAAAGTCCCTTTAAGATCATCTTTGCTCACTTTGGCAGAAACACAATCATTGGCAGTCATATTGTTGACATTAGTAGCCAACCACACTGCAGAGGATTTTACCAAGGTTACCGACTATGCTGGCACCATCCATAAAAGGTTTGCACTTGCGATTCAATGTCTCCAAACCCAACAATGGGTACAATCTGTAGCTGCAGGAATATTAAGAGAAGGAACTTCAGGAATACTGCCACAAGAGATAAGAGAAATAATAGCTAGAAACAGTTCCACTACACAATTTGAGAAAAATTACCAAGCGTGGTGGCAGTTAGTGAACTTCACTTACAATCCTCAACATGAACAAATTGAAGCTTATGTATCAATGCAGCCAAAGAAAAGATCATCTTTCCTATCTTGACATTGGGAGCCATACACCAAAACGTAATTATCAGACCCATAGGCCATAATGTTTGGGCAAGTTATGATCGCACCAAGGAAAACTGGCAGTCAGTACTGAGGCATGTATTCCTAAAGGACAATTAGGATATATCTGTGAAAATGCTGTAGTAGAAAATGAGGATTTATGCTTAGATACTGAAGATAGTGTGTGTACCTTTGAGATGCTTCCCCATACTAAAACCCAATCACAAGTCTATTATGTAGGAAATGGATGTGCATGTGTTAGAACCTTTTGTGTTAATTTTACCATTGATAATTGTCATGAAGTAGCGAACGGTACTAATTTTTGCGTATGTAATTTTACTCGAATCATAGGCTGTGGCTTTGATTATATTGTTCCAGTAACTACTAGACAACTGATTGAAGTTGATTATACAATGTATCAATGTGCCGAAATTGCAGATAGGAATGAACATCGATCTTTTTAAAGCAGTGCTTAGACATCCTGATATAGAAAAACTGGTCCAGGAAGTGAACAGAACGACTCAGCAAATGCTCTGGCAAGTAGAACATGACACTGAAAACATAAAAACTGTTTTAACTAAAGTGGAAAAAGTGGGAGAGCATCATTGGTGGGACATCTTTACGGGGAACTCCCCTACAGCATCACAAGTGTTTCACTATTTGATACATCCAATATTGGTTTTAGTAGCCGCTATAATTCTGCTATCCCTCTTAAATGTCTGGCTATGGTACAAATTGAGTACCATAGTCAAAAGGATGCAGATAATGTGGGCAGTGATGCATACCCATTAGAACTAGACAAAAGAATTTGTAAGTTTTAGGAAAAGGGGGGACTGAAACAAGAAGCCAGGCCCAAAAGAGTTAACTGAGAAATCTGGGCCTGCTAATGAGCTACCAACATCTAAACAATCTGTGCTGTTCTGCTCTACTTACTGGATCAAAACTTAAAAGAATGGTAAAAGAAACATATAATAGGCCTAGAGGTAATAAATTAGGATGCAGTAAGATAAAGTAGACATCTGAATAGAAGAAACAGGCCTGGAGCCAAGGCTTTCTCCAAGCTTCAGTGAGCGGGTCAAGAACAATAGAAAAGAAGAGAGGTCAGGCTGAGGAAGATGAGATTAAACCCCCAGACCCAGGGGAGGAAGAGTGGATGTACCACCAAAATTGAGGGCCAAGAGAAGCACCACCCCAAGCCCCGCCTGAGCTCCACCTATACTCTGCCTGTTATTAATATGTATAGATAGATGTTGTAATCACATGAATATGCATTTAATCATATATGAAAATTGTATAAAAACTACTGATTTTGTGTGAAGCCTTTGAGCAAGTTCTTTGTGGTGCAAACCACACTTGCTCCCGGTGCTGTCAATAAATACCTTTGCTGCTCAAAGGTCCAAAAGACTCTGAGCAGTTCTTTATACAGGATTTTTCGGATTCAATACATTCCCGGTAAGTTACAAGGTGTGGGGCAAGGTAAAATTAGTATCTATAATAATAATAATGGCCAGTCTTCGCGAACGAAGATTTTGGGAAAGGTCTTTTACCTTTCCAGCCTGCGCAATGGATTTTTTAGGTGAGACACAGCCTGCGCTGAACTGAGCCCACCCTTTAATCCTAAGGTTCATCTGCCGGGGCCAAGCAAGCTTGGACAATGGCAGTGAGGTCCTCAGGACGTAGGTTTGTTTAGAGTGTCCTTCTCATAGATGGATGGCCTCACAGGGCTAACGGGTTCCATCTGCCCGGGGGACTGGGATTTGAACCTGGGTTGCAGCAGTGAGAGTCCTGCATGCTAACCACTAGGCCACCAGGGGTCCCAGTATCTATAAAGCAAAGTGGCAAAGTACAATTAGCAAATAAGGTATCTATGGGGTAAAGGTGAAAGACAATAATCTATAAGGTATAAGGCAAGGTCAAGGTAAAGAAAGCAGAGTAAATGGTTACGTGCCCCTACAGTGTCCAAAGGAGTGGAAGGAGATAGGGCAGCTCGTTAGTTACCCCCACAGAGATGATGGAACTTCTCCCCGATTTTACTCATGTCCGATCTCTTTTTATACTTTTTTTTCTTAGGCAGTTTGAGTCACTATAGTCAATAATAATTTTTGGTGTGATAGACAGATGACATAGGCCTAAGGGTCGGCTCCCTGTGTTCCTGTAGGATGTTGCGAAGAAAGGCCATGCTTTTTCCATAACACTCCATCCTTTGTTAATCCTATCAGTCCGTTGCTGGGAAGTCTCCCCATTTGTTGAGGACTTTCAGGAAGCCATCAGGGTCTCTTTGTCCCTTTTTGTGTAACCCATTATCATCTGACAGTGGGTTTCTGGGAATGCCCCCTCTAGGTGCTGAGGTGTTTCCCATAACCAATCAGGATGGTCATCATGGCCTTAAATTGGTCTATCACCCTACAATTCCACCCCGTGTCTATAGTCACACAAACTACACAATATCCGAATTAGAGCTTTGCAATATGATATGCTTTTATACTATGGGGATCATCCAGTATCGGTGGAGGTAACCTATGAGATAGTTGTTTCATGATTACCCAAACCTTAATATACAATGGAATTATTAGAATGAAAAGCAAAAATGTTAATATCAATAATACAATAACACGGTGAAGCATTCTGTTGAAAATTCTGGTAGCTGTTGGTGACCATCTGAACAGGGTGTCCCAGCATCTTTCTTCACTCTTTCCATCATGCAGTGTATTTCTTCTATATCATGATGGACAGTAATCAGAGTCTTTTGTCCATTTTCTTGGGCTTGTTTTAGCAATCACTTTAGATCATCATGTTGTAATAGTCTCTTTACCAGTGGGAGATTCATACCAATGGGGGTAGGCTGTAAATCTGCATGCTTGTCATCTTTAAAACTTAGGTTTCCAGATTATGATGCACAGCCGAAATAGTATTACTATCCGAACCAATGACAATGCTCCTTGTGGGCACTCAAGATCCGTGTACGCCAGCCTGTCTGTTCACGTACAGTTCATTTGACGTCCCTGTAAACAGGGAAAGAAAAGAAAAAGAAAAGCTTGGTTGGAAAGGCAACCATCTATGTTTATTAAAAGGAGGGCAAGATTGACTGAGTACTAATTTGGTGTATTTTCCCAGGGCAATCTCTAGCTTCACAGGCATAGAAATTTTTAGGAGTAACTAGTACCATTGGTACTATCCCAATTTGAGGCATTTTTACAGAAACAGGCTGTCTGGACTGAAACCCCTTAGGGTATTTTTCAGGTTCAGTGTGGGGCTTTGGAGCAATTGCATTAGCAGAGGTGCAAAAGGCTTTTAACCTTTGGACAGCCATCTCCACTCCATCTGTTGTTTAGCTGGTGGATGGCATTGGACAGTCGCTGATGCCATCCAGGTTTATGGGTCTCAGTAAATCGTTTGATTAATCCATTAGTATGCTCCACAATACCATTGGCTTGGGGGTAGTAAGGAGTATGAAATACCCAACGAAGTCCTTCTTCCTTTGCCCAGTCTTGCACAACTGCAGCTGTAAAGTGTGTCCCGTTGTCACTCTGAATTTCCTCTGGAAGGGGGAGCATGCTAAACCACCCCTTCAGACCCTTCACTGTGTGTTCCCCAGTTGCAGAGGCAAATCCAGTTGCTACTGTGTGGCCTGAGATGACTTGTACCCCCACTAAGATGTACTTTTGCCCACCCGATGGTCACAATGGACCAACATAATCAATTTACCAGGTGTTCCATAATGTTTTCTTGTCCCTGATGTGTGTGGGGGGGCTTGCTGGGATGGTCCCTGTTAAGTCGCCATCAACACTGTGAACAGGCAGTCAGCCACCTGCTCACACAGTTTAGTAGATATAGGTCATCCTCTAGCAATACCCTCTCAGTATAGGTCTGCCCATCCTGTGTGCCCTCGCTTTACATGTAACCACTCGAGCAGGCATTCCCATTCCTGGTCATTGTTTACAAGTTCAGTCTTCTGCAGTCTGGTGAGACTATCCACCTGCTGGTTAAATTGGGCAGTGATTGAACCCAATCGATCATGCCCTTTGACCCAACCAATGTGCAACACATTCTTTTCTCCTATCTCCAGCAACTGTTTCCAACTATCAGTTTCCCATACAGGGACTCTGTTTATCTCCCAGTTATTAGCTGACCAGTGGCTTATCCACTCAGTGGCTCCTTTAAAAACAGCATATGAATCTGTGTAAATATATTTAGCATTATGTTGTGTGTTAGGGACCCCTGGTGGCCTAGTGGTTAGCATGCGGGACTCTCACCGCTGCGACCCAGGTTCGATTCCCAGTCCCTCCCGGGCAGATGGAACCCGTTAGCCCTGTGAGGCCATCCATCTATGAGAAGGACACTCTAAACAAACCTACGTCCTGAGGACCTCACTGCCATTGTCCAAGCTTGCTTGGCCCCGGCAGATGAACCTTAGGATTAAAGGGTGGGCTCAGTTCAGCGCATGCTGTGTCTCACCTAAAAAATCCATTGCGCAGGCTGGAAAGGTAAAAGACCTTTCCCCAAATCTTCGTTCGCGAAGATGGGCCATTATGTTGTGTGCAGCTAGCAGAACTGCTCTGAGTTCTTGTGCACTTTCTTTACCTGCTTCACTTATTTTTTCTCCCATGGACACTTCCAATGCCACTGCCAGGTAATGCTACTCATTATCTTGTCGATGTGATGATGCATCAGTAAACCATACTCCTTCAAGATCACTGTCTTTTGTAAGTGGAGGTGCTTCCCGAATTGGGGAAGGCTTACTGGGTGTAGCTTGAAATAACAAAGCTGCATTTACATCCTGTTGCAGTTTGGATACCTTAACACTGCCCTCTGTAATAGACATGATCTCACTAATGCCTTCCAGGTAGGCATACCACTTATGGACTGTGGGTTTCTGAGTAATACCTGCGGGTGGCATTGTGCCCTTACAAACTACATCTAAGAGGTGGAAGGGTTCCCAAATAACCACACTTTGCTCCCTTCTTATCTGTTCTGCCTGTCTCAAGTCTTGTACCAGAGACAGTAAACCCTTTTCAAGATCCTAATATCTCAGTATCACTGAAGGAATGAGAACTAAATTCAAGTGGTCTGTTGGGCCTGTTTGGCCCTTTCTGCCATAGGTTGCAGTGAGAGCCATGTTCACTGAACCCCCATTCTACATATATAGGGTCTGTTGGGTGTATAGGACCCAGTTGCTAGAATAATCTCAGTTCTTTTATTAATAACTGTATTCGTGCTTAATTAGACGCTGCCATTTTTGGTCTCTGTTTGGCCCAGCCACCTGTAAGAGTCTGTTCTTTTCCTGCCAAGTTATGTGAAAACAAGCACTGATAAACGAGAACTTCGTCCTTGAAGGAAGTATCTTGTATAAACTGAAATTAATTGGTGACTGGCTATTGGCCGACAGCCCTCCAAGGAAATTTGAAGGAGAAAGTGAAGAGGAGGATGATGAAGTAAGCCCCCAGACTCATTTAGAAAAGACCCCCCCAAGGTGTAGCACGCAGGCGCGGGGAAATTCCAATGTACATGCACATGCGCAGAAGGGGCACCAAAGACCTCTAGCTGGGTGGTGCTGGCCACACCTGCCCAGGTAGACGTCATAGATTAATTGTAGAAAAAGCAGATAGCTCTTGCTGGGAGTGGAACTCAAGCTTCACATGGAGAACAACGTTGCCTTTTGCAGGGACACCCGCTATCTTGTGAGCCTGCCAATGCTCTGAGGATGCAGCTTCTGCTATGGGGAACTCTAAGCATTCTGGGGTCAGTAAGACAGCCTCATAAGTAACACCTGAGTGAGTGGAGGGTTGTCTTGGGGGCTTATTTCCCTTCTCTTTCCTGTCTCTCAGCTTCTTGTTTTATTGGCTACTTCTTTGACAGAGGACACCTCGGAGCCAATTGGAAGGAAAGGAAAGCCCTTTTTCGAAGAAAAGAAACCTTTTTAGGCAAAAATGAATATATTAAACTTATCTGAAAAAGGGTGGGATTTTGTGAAACTATAAAATGTATGAAATTTAAACCCAAGGGATCTTTTCTCCCCAGAAACTCGGTGTAAGGAAGATCCAGCACACTGAATAAATTCTTCCTTGTTGATACAATTTCTTTGTTTCATGAGTTTATGCCGTCTTTCTAAATTCAAAGGAGGAACTTTTTTCCCACAATTTGGGGGCTCGTCCGGGATCCAACGTCCACCAGCCCTGAGGGGGGGACCAGTGTCCCTGGATGGCATGCCCACCTATTTTGGTGGTTCAGGGACTTGGCACCCCTTTTCGGGTCAGCTGCAATGAAGGACTCAGGACAGACAGCTTTGAAACAAAGAAAAACAAGAGAAGGACCGGTCGGTATACAAATTAAAGATTGCAGCACGGTTAAACTACATGCATAGAACCTGGTAAGACACAAAAAGGGCCTATTTTAAGTCTTATTGGGTGGATTGAGTAAAGGAGTGGGTGTGTTTATGAGGGAGACATACCTGGGGGGAGGTATTGGAGACTCTCTCCTCTCTTTCTCTCTCTAGGGAAGGAGCTGTGCTACTCCACTGCCAGGAGGAAAAATGGGGGGGGGAGAGAGGGAGGGGTGCGCCGAGTTGCAGGTCCTAGTGTGAAGTAAAAAAAAAAAAAGACCCTACACAAAACACATACTATCACCACTGAAATGGGGGTTAAATCCATCAAAGAGGCTGTGGGAAAGAAAGGAGAGAAGGTGTCAGGAAAGCTGCCCCATATCCCTCATGATAGTCTTTTGGGAAGGATGCTAGATTCCTGGGGAGAGACGAGAAGCACGCCGGGAAAGGATAGAGCCACAATGATCCAATATTGCATGTACAAATGGACAAAAGGGCCCATAAGGCAAGACCATCTCTATTGGCCTCAATTTGACTTGTTTGAGGGTTGGATTTGTAAAGCATTAAATCTCTATGTCAATGCAAAAGAGCCTTTTAATTCAAAAGAGAGTGATTATGCTGCATGCTGGATAGGGTCAATAGGAATATTCCCAGTTTCAATAACAAATGTAGTTAATAAAAGCCAGAAGAAAAAGAAGGGCCCAAAATGGGACCCCTTAGAAAATCTCCCAGAAAATCCTCCTCCCTATAATCCTGAGGAGAATGAAGGCAATGGGGCATGAAACCCAGACACAACCCCTCCTCTAAGCCCTCCCCTGACACAAGAAAGGGCCAGGAGGGAACGGGAGTCAGAAGTACCTGAAGCACCTGAATAGCTCTGTCTTGGTTTGAGATTGCCCCCCCCGGGAACCAGGGGGCCTAGAGGTGATTGAGTCCCAGGGCAGTCTCCCCTGAAGGACCAATCACCGCTCATTTTGTTCGCTCCTGTGAAAAATTAGATATACACAACCGCCGGAAGTTGTTGGCAGTCTGTCTGCTGCTGTGTCTGCTGCTGTGTCTGAGTGTGTGAGAGAGAATAGCTGAGGGGTGGATGGAGGTCCCCCCCCCACACTCGGGGGGGCCCCCGTGCCCCGACAGCTCTGGCCAAGCTAGGGCTGAAGGCAAGATGTAAGAATGAGTGTCTGTTGTGAGGGAAGGGATTCACAGCAGCTGAAGGTAAGCTGGAGAGAGAGGCAAGCTCCTTGCGAGGAGGACAAGCCCTCTTCCCCCCCCTTTTCAGCCAGACTGCAGAGTGGAGGCTTTTTTTCCCTCTCAACTGTAAGAGTGGAGGGAAGGCTCAGCATTGGAGCCGAGCCAGGAGACGGGCCAGAGGAGGCTCGGTGCCAGGGAAGAAAAACCCCAGGCGAAATTGGAGACGGATCGAGGCAGGTTCGGTGGTGCCTATGTTGGATTTAGACGTGGTTACCGAAATGGAAAACTACAGCAGCTACGGAACAGAGGGAGAGAGAGAGAGAGAGAGAGTCACACAGCAGAGATTGGCACAGAACCAAGAGACCACAGACTCAAACTATTTTCTTGGACTTCGTAAGGAAGAAGAGACTTCAGTAAACAGCTGGAGGTTGGTGGGGGAGTGGATCAGAGGAAACCCTTTTCCCTGAACACTCCCATGAGAGAAAGACTGCTTACCTATCAACCTGAGGGCTTCTCCTGGACTGAATTAAGAGAGGGGCTTAGAAGGATGATAGAAGTGTGTAATATTGTATATATATAGTTGTTTTTAGCTTGTATAATATTTATTTGTGTAGAATAAATGTATATATCTTCCCTTCCCTTTCCCCCTACGGAGGTGTGCTTGCCTGAAAGTTTCTCTTCGGTATTGAGGTAAAATTGTGGGAAGGTTGGGGAAACTTGAAGATTGGATTTTTATTTTTGTTTCCATCCAAAATTCGGGGGAGCCAATAAGAGTAAAGCAATATCCTATCCCTCACGAAGGAAGAGTCGGAATTAAGCCCATTATAGAACGACTCTTAACGCAGGGACTGTTAGAACCATGTATGTCACCTCATAATACCCCCATTTTGCCAGTAAAGAAATCTGATGGGTCCTATCGATTGGTACAGGACTTAAGAGAGGTGAATAAACAGACAATTACCCGGTTTCCAGTGGTGGCTAACCCATACACTTTATTAAACCAACTTTCCCATGAACACAAATGGTATAGTGTGATTGATCTGAAGGATGCTTTTTGGGCTTGTCCTCTTAAAGAGGACAGCAGGGATTATTTCGCCTTTGAATGGGAGGACCCTGACTCTCATAGGAAACAGCAGCTTAGGTGGACTGTCCTACCTCAGGGATTTACAGAGTCCCCTAATTTATTTGGGCAAGCTTTGGAGCATTTATTAGAATCTTTTGAACCCCGCAAGGGCACCGTCGTAATTCAATATGTAGATGATTTGTTAATTGCTGGGGAAAAGTCAGAAGCTGTCAGGGACGAAAGCATTAGACTCCTGAATTTTCTGAGTTTAAAAGGTCTGAAAGTATCAAAGTCTAAGCTACAATTTACAGAAGAAGTTAAATATTTAGGACACTGGTTGAGTAAGGGACATAAAAGATTAGACCCTGATCGAGTGAATGGAATTTTGTCACTACCTATGCCCAAAACTAAAAGACAGATGTGGTGGTTTGAAAAACCTTTTCTCTGGGGCAGTAATGGTTTGCCCCACTGATAATACTAGACCAATCAAAGGTTCGTATGCGCTCTGCGGAAATTACATACCCACAGCAACGGAAGAGAAGGTGGTGAAGTAGTTTTAGTAGGTTGGTAGCCATGATCTGAACCACGAGGAAGCAGGGGGCCAGTGAGCCCCCTCTGGGGGCCAAGAGCCCCCAGCCCCAGCTGAGGCTACGAGAGACCCGGTGTAGTGTCAAAGCTGGACCAGGTCCGTAATCAAGAGGTGGGAGAATTTCCTTACTGTCAGCAGCAGCAGAAAACATTGAAAGCGGCAGCGGAGCAGTCCTGAACAGAGACAGTGATGGCTGAAAGCCAAAAAGATAGTCAGTAGCAACAAGATAAGATGAAGCCAGCTGAAAGACGCAGAGATGTTCCTGCAGGAGGGAGAGCTGGCAACGAAACAGAGGAAAACTCAACAGAACTGGTTTGGGGTAAGACTGTATTAATTTCCCAAAACTCAGAGACCTGTTGAAGAGGAGGGGTGGACTTCCAAACCTTTAGGGAGTCCCAAAATGCAGCAGCAGCTAGAGTGAGACAGAGGAGCTGAGAAACCCAGAGTCGTCCTGAGAGCTGAGCCAGGATGGAACACGGGGGAGGTGGCCATGCCTTCTGCTGCTGCTGCTGCTGCTTCTATCATGCTGGGAAGCTGAGACAGAGCAAAAGAGCTTTGGTAAGACTGAACTGAAAGCTGCCTTCAATGTTCTACCCCAAGAGGAGTGAAGATCTACAAGGAAATCCCCCGAAGGCTCGGGCTCGGGGTTGGAATTTCCACAAAGTAAGAACCAAGATCCTGACTGCCATACTTAAATCTGCTGCCTTAGGAAAATGAAAGACATTAACCAGTGCCACAAAAAACTGAAATGAAGGAACTGTGGCCTGTGCAGTGACAGAAAGACTTTTCTCTTTCCTTCTTGCACTTTTATTGAAGGAAAAGAGGAATTTAATTCAATGTAAATATATATATATATAGGTGTGAGTAAATAAACCTTTGTAAATATTTTTCCCTTCCCCCAATAACGAATGGTTGTGTTTTGTCTGAAAACTCTCCACATGAAGTGAAAAAGATATCAAGTCCATACCATCACTAAACCCTCTCACAGGGGACTGTGGGAGGGGGGCTTGAACTTAAAAATTGGATCCTTGGGAGTTTCAAACCACCACAACAGATTAGACAGATTTTGGGATTATTTGGGTACTGCCGACAATGGATTGAAAATTACAGTAGTAAGGTTAAGTTCTTATATGAAAAATTGACAAAAGACGGGTTAGTGGAGTGACAAAGATGAAAAACAACTAGAAAAATTGAAGGAAGATTTGGTAAATGCACCTGTGTTAAGTTTGCCAGACAATCGAAAATCTTTTTATCTATTTGTAAATACTGAAAATGGTACGGCCTATGGAGTCTTAACTCAGACCTGGGCCAGACAGAGAAAACCAGTCGGATACTATTCCAAATTATTAGATCCAGTCAGTAGGGGATGGCCGACCTGCCTGCAAGCGATAGTTGTTATGGCTTTGTTAGTTGAAGAAGCTACAAAAGTGACCTTTGGAGGAGAATTGAGAGTTTTTACCCCTCACAATATAAGGGGAGTATTGCAACAGAGAGCTGAGAAATGGCTGACAGATAGCCGGCTGTTAAAATATGAAAGCATTTAATTACATTCACCAAAATTAGAACTAGAAGTGACAAATTACAAAATCCAGCCCATTTCCTATATGGGGAGCCCAAAGGAGACCTGGTACATGATTGCCTACAAGTAATACATTTACAGACAAAAATTAGGGAAGATTTAGAGGAAGAAGAACTGAGTGAAGGAGAGAAATTATACATAGATGGTTCATCTAGGGTAGTTAATGGAAACCGGAAGTCAGGATACGCAGTAATAGATGGAGTGACTTTTCAAGTCAGGGAGTCTGGGCCCTTAGACAAGACGTGGTCAGCTCAGGCTTGTGAGTTATATGCACTGTTGAGAGCTTTACGGCTATTAGACGGAAAAGCAGGCACTATATATTCACAGATTCTAAGTATGCGTTTGGGGTGGTTCATACTTTCAGTAAAATATGGGAAGAAAGAGGACTGATCAATACACAAGGTAAGGGACTCATTCAGGAGACTTTGATTCGAGGAATTCTAAAGACTCTGAGAAAACCAAAACAGGTTGCAGTTGTATATGGTAAGGGCCATCAAAAAGGACTAAAGGTTACTGTTAGAGGCAATAACTTAGCAGATGAAGAAGCAGAAAGGGCGACTTTATTAGTAATGGCTAGTTCAGAACAGGAGGACATTGACATTCCGAAAAGCTTTAGTGAACAAGAAAAAGAAAAACTGCAACAGTCTGGAGCGAAAGAAGAAAATAAGTGGTTATTACCAGATGGTCGGGAAGTACTCCCAAAAGGT
The DNA here is from genome assembly GCF_003984885.1 of Neopelma chrysocephalum. NCBI lineage: Eukaryota > Metazoa > Chordata > Aves > Passeriformes > Pipridae > Neopelma > Neopelma chrysocephalum. Next base: position 325,514 of record NW_020925251.1, read on the forward strand.
CTTGCTCAGAGAATAATGAGAAAATTACATGAGCAGACACACTGGGGGACACAAGCTTTAGTGGATCAATTTGAAAACAAATTCGTCTGTGTGGGAGCTTATGGAATAGCAAAAAGAACTCTTGAAGGGTGTTTAACCTGTCAAAGGGTAAATAAAAGACAATTGAGAGAACGGGTACGAGGAGGGTGAGAACTAGCTAAAAGACCTTTTGAGAAAGTACAGACAGATTTTACTGAGCTACCTAAAGTAGGAAGGTACCGCCACCTACTGGTGCTAGCGGATCATCTCACCCACTTTGTAGAAGCTTTTCCTGTAGCACGGTGTACTGTTAAAACCGTGATTAATATTTTATTAGAAGAAATTATTCCACGGTACGGTGCTGTGGCAGTGGTGGATTCGGACAGGGGACCACACTTTACCTCTAAAATAATCAAAGAAACAACAGAGCTTTTTGGAACCAAGTGGGAATATCATACTCCTTGGCATCCACAAAGTTCCGGTAAAGTGGAAAGAATGAATGGTGAAATAAAGAAACAATTGACTAAATTAATGATAGAAACTAAAATGAATAGGGTAAAGTGTTTGCCATTGGCCTTATTATATATCCGAACCCAACCACGCACTGACACCAGAATTTCACCATTCGAAATGATGTATGGAATGTCATATGATTTTGGAATCCCGATAGAGAATCCAAAGGTAGAAGATACCCTCTTGAGGGAATATATAATTGAGTTAATGAAAAGAAGACAGAAATTGAGGAAGAAAGGATTAGTAACTCAGAGGCCCCCATTGGATATGGCAATACACAAAATTCAACCTGGAGACAGAGTGTTAATTAAGACATGGAAAGAGTCCTCATTAACCCCTCGTTGGGAAGGACCTTTTGTCGTTCTTCTCACTACAGATACAGCCATTCGTACCGCTGAAAGAGGATGGACTCACGCATCTCGTGTTAAAGGACCAGTCAACACTCCTGAATGGACTGTAATCTCTCAACCCGGAAATCTCCGAATGACGTTCAGAAGAGCAGGACTGGTAAATGAATCGCTTTGAGCGGGACGTAAGACCCAGCCTATACTCCTGGTTTGGAGTACCTTCAGACCTAACCTTAATAAGAGTTTGGTATAGCCATTGGCTGAGCGGACCAACCCCTTACCAGACCAGGGGAAGTGGACTGTATCAAATTGCCAAAAAAGGGAAAACTTCTCCTTTTTGTTGTGAATTTGAAACTGAAATTACTCTGCCAGAAAGACCTGTATGAAAAATTCCCTGTATAAAACACCCAGGCTCAGGGCATCAAGGTTGGGTCAGTTGTAAATGTATATTATGTGGTATAGAGTGGTATTGTGTAGCAAGTAGACGGAATACCCATTGTATGAAATGTCAAGATTTCTTTATAGCTTCTGATGAGCAACTGAGTGTTCTGGAAATTGACAAGTTATTCTGCGGATGGGAATGGTTGGTACCAGAAAACTGGGAGGTCTATAAAAAGGATTGGTACAAACCTTTAGAACAGTGTGCCATTAAATTCGCCTGGAAAACAAATTTAACAACCAACCAACTTTTAGAGATACTAGAGGAGCATATGGAACAAACGAGTCTTGAGAAATAGAGGGAAGAACCGAAAGGTTGTAAGAGTCTACCAAAAACCCATACTCTCCTGAAGAATATTGACTGCTGCCGAGAAGATATTGAAAACCTTGTTGCTCCCTGCAAAGGAGTAGACGAAGGAGGCAGAGCAATAATACGGTGGAGAACAGATATGGGAAATTATATATGGATTGTAGTATTTTTGTGGCAGCTTCCCCAAAGCAGGGAAAGTCCACATCAGCCATACAATTGGACCCTGACCAGATGGGGCGATCTAAAAATAATTAGGAGTAATCTTACAGCAGGACCTCCCAGTTTCTCTGCTACACTGTGTCAAATAGCACCTTTATCACATTGCTTAAATTTGAAACCTTATTATCTTTGTCCCGCATCTAATCCAGGGAAGGGGTATTGTAACTATCCTAATCAATATTATTATGCGTACTGGGATTGCGCCACGATTGCTTCCGCCTGGACCCCTACTTCCCAAGATAAGTATCTAACAATGACATGGGGACCACCCGGCTGCAAACCTTCACAAATTGTTTCGTCTAGAGGATCTAGGAGGGATAGCAATTGTGGTTATATAACCCTCCAGGTAATGCAACCAGAGGACCCAGGATGGTTAGTAGGAAAAACTTGGGGAATCAGATACTGGGAACCTGGAACAGACAGGGGAGGGTTGATAACAATAAAAAAAACAAGAAATAGCCCAACGCCCTCTGGCAATAGGACCCAATAAAATAATAAAAAAGAAAGAGGATAACTTAAACCAGAAGGAGAGTAGGAAAAGAAAGACTTTCAAAGCCTCCACTGTTCCGACTGTTAACTTTAACAACTCTAGTGTAACCTTAACCTACACCAAGGTATATGAGAAAAAAGAACCATTATTACTATTGATGCAAGCGGCCTACTATACACTTAACCACAGTGATTCTAACATGACTAATTCCTGTTGGTTGTGCTATGATATCAAACCCCCATTTTATGAAGGGATAGCTTTGAACACCTCATTTAAAATATCCAATCAGGGTGACCCTACACAATGTAATTGGGAAGAGAAAAAGGTAGGAATCACTCTCCAGCAGGTGAGAGGACAGGGAGTGTGTATAGGAAATGTACCTCCAACCAAAAAGGACTTATGCAGCTATACCATAAAGAAACTAGATAAAACAAAGAAATGGGCAATACCTGGCGGAGAAGGATGGTGGATATGCTCAAGGACTGGCGTAACCCCCTGCTTATCTTTACAAATATTTAACAAAAGTAAGGAATTTTGTGTACAAATAACGGTAATACCCCGAATCCTTTATCATTCGAGGGAATCGATTTTAGACCATTGGGATGATAATAAACACCCAATACAAAAAAGGGAACCACTTACTGCCATAACAATTGCCATGCTCCTCAGTCTGGGAACAGCGGGGGCAGCGACGGGAATTGCATCCCTTGTTGAACAAAATAAAGGGATAACATCTCTAAGAGCAGCAGTTGATGAAGACCTAGTGAGAATTGAAAAATCAATATCATACTTAGAGAAGTCCCTCACTTCACTTTCTGAAGTAGTTTTACAAAATAGAAGAGGATTAGATTTAATATTCTTACAACAAGGGGGGCTATGTGTTGCATTAGAGGAGGAATGTTGCTTTTATGCAGATCATTCGGGAGTAGTTCGTGAATCTATGGCTAAATTACGTGAAGGAATTCTTCAAAGAAAAAGGGAAAGAGAACCTCAACAGAGCTGGTTTGAATCATGGTTTAACCAATCACCTTGGTTAACTACCTTAGTTTCTACCCTAATGGGCCCTCTAATAACGCTATTAATTATTTTGACATTTGGTCCTTGTATCCTAAATAAAATTGTGACTTTTATTAAAAGTAGAGTTGAAACGGTACAACTTATGGTAATGAGACAGCAATATCTGGAATTGAATGAAGAAACACCTAAAGCAGAACAACTTCCTACCTTGATTGCAGCTCGAGAAGCCGTAATAAGGTTTGATAAGCAAATTACTGATAAATAAGAAAAGGGGGGGATTGTGATAGTCAATAAAGACAAAAAGAGATAATTTGCTTATCAAATTATATTTGTAATACTGTATTTGCAAACTGTAATGTTATGTTACCATGATGAGTTATATTCTATTATGTTACCTGTAGAACTTAGATATATATATGTAGGAAGAGATTTCCCCAGCAACAAGAGCAGAGTCTGTGCAGACAGAGCTGATAAGAAGGAGATGGCAGACAGAGCTGATAAGAGAGAAACGAAACAGGGAAGAAGGGGCCCCCTAGCAACAAGAACAGAGCCTGCACAGACTGAACTGATAACGAAGAAAAAAAAAACAGGAGGAGACCCTGGGGAAATGGGAAGCTACAAACCTATAAAAGACAAACTGAAACTTATTGAACTTGCGGACCATTGGTGGGGCAGGAGACCCCCAGCCGCCCAGCGTTGTTTTGCTCATTTGCCTTAAATAAAACTTTTATACGAACTTCAAAAGAGTTTGCTCTCTTTTGACTATAACATCGTGAAGTTGTAAGGTATCCAGTTCCAAACTGGACTGGGTACCCGGTTTTTTTTGCAGTCAGGATAAGGGAAATATAAAGTTCCTAAAAATTAAAATCGTTCTGGACCATTTGGCAAATTTTGTACACGGGTTTCTTTTCTCTCTTTGGGCTAAGAACAAAGGAAGATTCATCATTTTTGACACAGGACACCTCGCAGCCAATTGGAAGGAAAGGAAAGCCCCTTTTCAAAGAAAAGAAACCTTTTTAGGCAAAAATGAATATATTAAACTTATCTGAAAAAGGGTGGGATTTTGTGAAACTATAAAATGTATGAAATTTAAACCCAAGGGGTCTTTTCTCCCTGGAAACTTGGTGTGAGGAAGACCCAGCTCGCTGAATAAATTCTTCCTTGTTGATACAATTTCTTTGTTTCATGAGTTTATGCCATCTTTCTAAATTCAAAGGAGGAATTTTTTTCCCACAGTACCCAAATTTAATCGCCGAAAATCATTGTCTGTTTGGTTTTTTATTTGGCCAAACAGGTGAATTGTAAGGCGAATGGGCTCTTTCAATGATGCCTCTTTGTTCCAAGTCTTTGACCACCCCGTCAGTACCTGTAAGGGTTGCTGTGGGCAAAGGGTATTGTTTTACGTTAGTAACTTTGGAAGCAGGCAGGGGAATTGATGTTTCTAATAAATTAATAGATTTTGTGGACTTTGCTGTGTCCCCTGTTAATCCAAATTTGTTTGTATTACTGAACCCTCTGTGTCTTTTGCAACAAAATTCCATACAGTACCCCCTGGAAGTTGCCAGGTTCGTCTGCACAATAGATCAAATCCTAGCAGGTTTGTTTGTGCAGCACCTATCAGTACTTCAGCTCTAGTTAACTTTTCCTCCTACAGGAGCCAGACTGAAATTTTTGCTGTGGGGCATTTTTTTATGATACCGTCTATGCCCATGAATGACACGTTGTGGTGGTTCGGCAAAATTCCCAACATATCTGCTGTTTCTTTTGTAATCACATTTATTTGAGCCCCTGTGTCAACCAGAAATTCAATCATAATTTTCCTAGGACCAACTGGAATACTAATCAAAGGCTCAAGGTATTTGTTTGAGAGCCATTGTACTGCTGCGCTTCTCCAGGCAGGATGGCTAATTGACACCCCCCCCAGACATCAGCGGAGAGGGTTTACACCCAGCTCCACCAGGCAGGGGTTTCCCTGGAGACAGGGAGAGGCTTTTAGGTTTACCGTTGCCTCCATTTGTTGCCTCCATTGTTTTTCCTTGCTGCAGTTAAGGATTGAATCAATTTGAGAATGGCCTCTTTAGAGGCGCCGGTTAACCAAATTAAGGCACTCCCAATTCACGGGCTTGTTTCCATAAATAATTTCTCTCTTTGTCCATTTGGGGTTTTTCTTTGGATCTTTCATTAGCTTTAGGTTGAGAAGCATTAAGGTGACGGACTTTCCGTGCATGTTCGGGGGGTTTCTCTGCTGAGGGTGGAATAGTCCAGCCCATACACCATCCGTAAGTAACCATTTCATGTACTAATTCATCCCAGGTTAAATTAGGATCTCTCCTGCCTCGTCTGCTGCCACGAGGGGTGGAATTGTAACTCCGCATATTGTCTTGAAGGTCTCCCACATACATCTTTAAGCTGTCTGGGAGACCATGAATGAGAGGGGTTAACTTGGCCAGATCAATGAGAGCCTGCATAGGGGATTTTCTTTTAGGATCTCTATCATACATTGCCTGTGTGCATGCTGCTTTTTGCACTGACGCAGCTAAGTCTGAGAGACCAGGTGTTTGAATCACCAACAGGTCTCCTCTCTCTTGGGGATCTATGCCTCCAGCCCAGTACGCCGCCCGTGCCGTTAAGGAATAATTATGATCTCCTGTGGTAGTAGTTAGGAAGACTCCCGGTCCCCAATATATTCTAGCCTCTTCCTCATTTAACATAACGTGATCTCCCCTCGTGAGAGAAACCCTCCACACATATTCTACCTCTGTTTCCCCTGGTTGCCAGGAAAACTTTTCCTGTAAAGTTAGCGGCTCTGCTGGCATCGAGGGAACAGTATGCGTGGAAATGAGTCTCATTATCACTGCCTACTACTGTTTCAGTTTTAATCAGTGGTTGCAAAGAAACTCTCCAGCACTCAGTATCTGAAAAATCCACACATTCATCATTCTCGCTATCACTGCTGTAAATTTCTGTGTCCAAATAAGACTTACGAGGTTTCCTGACTACCGAGAGGTTCTGTTTCTTTAACTGCAGTTTATCACTCCTCGCAAGCAACAGTTTAAGCTCTCTGACTTCTGCCCTGAGCGACTCATTCTCACTAGTTAATTTCTTCACTTGAGACTCTAATTTCTCTCCCAAATTCCTCTCAAAAGCCAAAGACGATTTTAACATCTCATTTTCTGATTTCAAAACACTATGTTCCACATCAGCAACCTTTGCAGGAATCAGAAAATTTTTTGCTTCTTGTTGGGCATAAGATAAACATGCTCCTAAGACAGCACAAATAGTACCCTTACCCTTGCCTTTTTTACATTTTTTCTCAGCCCAACAATATTCAATATGTTCTATTACTCTCTCCTCATCCTTCCAAAACTGCCGAGCCCATTCTTTGCTGGCTTGGGAAGGGGCACAGTTATATTTCTGCAGTAACGCATCCATGACAACCCCACTCCTGGTACCAATTTCTGTCACATGAAAAGGGGTAGAAACGCAAAGACTTCTTGTCCCACCTGTATTAATATAATTTTTATTGGCTATCAGTGTCCCCAGAATATCAAAGCCTTTTAAAGCTCAAAATAGTCTGTCCACACCTCCCCTAAAGAGACCCTTCGCTAGACAGATTCACCGCGATGGACAGGACTTTTGATACCCTGATATGGAGACAGCACTTAATAGCAATGGAGAACCTTCTCAGCAAAGTTATCCTACAAGTTACAAGGCTGCCAGTACCAGAAACAAACCAGACTAGCAGCTCACTAAATAACTTTTATTAATACAAGTATGTGACAAACTACTATAGGGTTCTGTTATTGTTTACTTTGGTTGAACACCAGGTATCTACTGGGCCTGTGCCCAGTCCCTCCAGAGGGAAGGGGAGGGGGGAAGGGGGGAAAAGAAGGGAAAAAAACCCTACAGAATCGAAGCTGCTAAGAAAGGGTGTTTAACACAAAGAGGGAAGATCTTACAAACACTATATACGCAGAGAAGAACTAAAAATAAAGATACTTCCCCACAACCGACGCTCTTCTCCCCCAAAGGAACTGCCCAACCGCTCCGCTCAGCTACCCGGAAGAGAAAGGGCCACTTGCTTCCTTCCCGTCTATTTTATATTTGAGCTGACGTAACATGGTATGGAATACCCTTATTGGTAAAATACACATCAAATGACCTATCCTATTTCCGTTTCCTTCTCAGGGAGAGTAACGAACCCATTACAATCTCCACCCCTTGTTCCATACCATTTTATGTCACACTCATATCCTATATTCACCTATATCCTGTGCTTATATAGGTCTTGTCTTCTACGGTTGTTTCATTGTTGAGCACCAGCATTGGCTTAGTTTGGGTCTTCCTCATCTAGTGGCTTTTCCTGCAACATACAACTCAGAATAGAAATTAGTTTTTCCCCAAGGTTAGATCTCCTTGAGGCACACACTGGGTTTCCCCATCTTCTCTCATTATCCACCAAGTATATCCAGGTCCTTGAGCAAAGACAATCCCATGAATGAGTTGGCTTTGCTCAAGGGAGGGTTAACCCAAACTGTTTTACCTAACATACCTCTCAAGTGAATTACTGGGACTTTGTCTCCATCCATGGTGTGAAGGGGCTATGTTTGGGCAGGGCCGGCTCGATTGATGGAGCCTCTAGTGTTGACTAACCAAGTAACCTTTGCTACGTGCTGATGCCAGTTTTTGAAAGTCCCCCCACCCAATGCCTTCAGAGTAGTTTTCAGCAATCCATTACACCACTCAACCTTTCCAGCAACTGGTGCATGATATGGGATATGATATACCCATTCAATACCATGTTCCCTGGCCCAAGTAGTAACTAAACTGTTTTTGAAATGAGTCCCATTGTCTGACTCAATTCGCTCTGGGGTGCCGTGTTGCCACAGTACTTGCTTTTCAGGACCCAGAATGGTATTTCGGGCAGTTGCATGAGGCACTGGATAAGTCTCCAGTGGTTGCTTCCACCATAGTGAGCACATAGCGCTTACCTTGGCGGGTCTGTGGCAGTGTGATATAGTCAACCTGCCAAGCCTCCCCATATCTATACTTATCCCAACGTCCACCATACCATAGAGGTTTCACTCTTTTTGCTTGTTTGATGGCAGTGCATGTCTCACAATCATGGATAACTTGGGAAATAGTGTCCATAGTTAGATCCATCCCTCGGTCTCATGCCCATCTATAGGTGGCATCTCTGCCCTGATGGCCTGAAGCATCATGGGCCCATCGAGCTAGGAACAACTCTCCCTTATGCTGCCAATCTAGATCTACTTGTGACACCTTGACTTGTGCAGCTCGGTCTGCTTGTTTGTTGTTGTGATGTTCATTAGCTCGATTTTTGGGTACATGGGCATCTACATGGCGGACTCTCACAGTCAACTTCTCAACCCGAGCGGCAATGTCTTGCCATAAATCAGCAGCCCAGATAGGTTTTCCTCCACGCTTCCAATTAATCTTCTTCCACCGATCCAGCCACCCCACAGAGCATTGGCCATCATCCATGAGTCTGTGTAGAGATAAAGCCTTGGCCATTTCTCTTGTTTGGCAATGTCCAGGGCCAATTGAACAGCTTTGAGTTCCACAAATTGACTCGATTCACCTTCTCCTTCAGTAGCTTCTGCCACTCGTCGGGTGGGACTCTAGACAGCTGCTTTCTTCTTCCAGTTCTTCCCCACAATATGGTAAGAACCATCAGTGAAGACAGCATAATGTGTTTCTTCTTCGGGTAACTGATTGTATGGTGGAGCTTCCTCAGTCCGATTCACTTGTTCTTCTTCCTCCTCATTGACCAGAGTGAAGTTTCCACTTTCAGGCCAATTTGTTATGATGTCTAAGATTCCAGGGTGATTCAAGTTTCCAATTCAGGTACACTGTGTAATCAAAGCAATCCACTTACTCCATGTAGCATCAGTGGCATGATGGGTAGGGGGCACCTTTCCTTTGAACATCCAGCTCAGCACCGGTAGTCGGGGTGCCAGAAAAAGCTGTGTTTCTGTGCCAATCACCTCTGAGGCTGCTTGTATTCCTTCATAAGCTGCTAGGATTTCCTTCTCCATGGGGGTGTAGTTGGCTTCAGATCCTCTGTAGCTTTGACTCCAGAAACCGAGTGATCAGCCTCGGGTCTCACCAGGCACTTTTTGCCAGAGGCTCCAGGAGGGACCATTATCCCCGGCTGCAGAATAAAGTACATTTTTCATGTTTGGTTCTGTCCTGACTGGTCCAAGGGCCACGGCATGTGCAATCTCCTGCTTAATCTGTTTAAAGGCTTGCTGTTATTCAGGACCCCATTGGAAATCATTCTTCTTACAGGTCACTAAGTAAAGGGGGCTCATGATTTGGCTGTATTCACAAATATGCATCCTCCAAAAACCTATGGCCCCCAGGAAAGCTTGTGTCTCCTTCTTGTTAGTTGGTGGAGTCATCACTATGATCTTGTTGATGACTTCCGTTGGAATCTGACAACGTCCATCTTGCCATTTCACCCCTAAGAATTGAATCTCTTTGGCAGGTCCCTTGACCTTTCTCTTTTTGATGGCAAAACCGGCTTTGAGGAGAATCTGGATAATTTCCTTTTCTTTTTCGAAAACTTCCTCTGCTGTGTCCCTCCATACAATAATGTCATCAATGTATTTTATGTGTTCTGGAGCCTTACCCTTCTCTAGTGCAGCCTAAATCAGTCCATGGCAGATGGTGGGACTGTGTTTCCACCCCCGGGGCAGTCAGTTCCGGGTGTACTGCACACCCCTCCACGTGAAAGCAAACTGCAGACTACACTGTGCTGCTAAGGGGATGGAGAAGAATGCATTTGCAATATCAGTGGTAGCGTACCACTTCACTGCCTTGGACTCCAGTTCATACTGGAGCTCCAACATGTCTGGCACAGCGGCACTCAACAGCGGGGTAACTTCATTCAAGCCACGATAGTCCACAGTCAGTCTCCATCCTCCATCAGACTTATGTACAGGCCAGATGGGGCTATTGAAGGGTGAGTGGGTCTTACTGCCCACCCCTTGACTCTCCAGCTCTCGGATCACCTTATGGATGGAAATCACAGCGTCTCGGTTCGTTCAGTATTGTTGTCTATGTAGTATTGTAGTGGCCGTTGGCACTTGTTGATCTTTGACTTGTAACAATTCCACAATGGAATAATCCTCTGAGAGGCCAGGCAAGGTAGATAATTGTCTAAATTTCTCTGTTGCCACTGTGCCTACACCAAAAGCCCATTGATACCCCTCTGGGTCTTTGAAGTATCCTCTCCTGAGGTAATCAATGCCAAGGATGCAAGGAGCCTCTGGACCAGTCACAATGGGGTGCTTTTTTCATTTTTCCCCCGTTGAACTCACTTCAGCCTCTAGCACTGATAATTCTTGACTTCCTCCTGTCACTCCAGAAATCCAGATGGGCTCTGTGCTTTTATGCCTCAATGGCATCAAGGTGCACTGCGCACCTGTGTCTACTAAAGCTTTGTATCTCTGCGGATCCGATGTGCCAGGCCATCGAACCCACACAGTCCAGTAAACCCTATCATTCCTTTCCATCTCCTGGCTGAAGGCAGGGCCCTTCTATTGCTCCTGCTCAGAGTATTCACTGTCTGATCTTTGCATTGCCCAATCGAAGGTCCCTTCATCAGGATCACAGTAATTGACCTTGGTCTTTCTACGTCTCAAAGGTCGCTGATCTCTTTCCGGGGCCTCTGTATCAACTATGTGGACGGCCTTCTTACTAGGTTTCTTCCCTCTTAATTCTCGTACCTGGGCTTCAAGTTTATAGGTAGGTTCACCATCCCACTTCTTCATGTCTTGCCCTTGGTCATGCAGAAAAAACCATAGTTCACCATGTGGCGTGCTCCTGGGGTTTCCTTTCCTTCTGAGTGGGACAGAAGACCGAGATCAATCTCTTGGGCTGTCTCTGTGACGATTCTCACATTCAGGGCACTTGTGAGGCCTCTCCATCCTCTCCCCAGTGTGGGTGTGCCGGTGGCGGAGATCGGAGCTGTCTCTGAAATCTAACTTGCTGGCCCGTGGGAGTGAGGAGGCTTCCATACCTTCTGCTATACTCCGTATCCAGGCACACATCGTATCCACAGTTGGTTCATCCATCTTTGGATGATATATTTTTATCAGACAGTTAACATATGATGCAGGGGCACCTTGAATTACTTTTCTCCACATGGGTAGCATGCAAAGGACACTCTCTGGATTTAGGAAGTGGTGATCGCCTGGGTCACTGTAAATGATTTCCAGCATGACCAATTCCCGCGGGTACTGGAAGCCTTCCTCTGCAGTAGTCCACCTTCTTGGGGAGCTCATTAGATCTTCCTTGAACGGGTACCTTTCGCTCACACCGAAGAGGAGCCGGAGCCAAAGACTGCGAATAAATCTTTCCCTTCCAATTTCTGGTTCAATTTCACGATCTCTGGCAATGGATCCTAGTTGCTGTGCTTCATGACTTTCTAACAGGTGACTACTAGCCCCGTTGTCCCAGCATCAGAGCAGCCAGGTAAGAATTCATTCACCAGGCTGGGGGCTATAATCTCTCTGCAAATCCCGAAGTTCTGATGGGCTCAGGGACTGGGTAACTTTGCTTTCCTGTCTGATTCCCTCTCTGATTGATCGACCTTTTCTTGATGAACTGGCTCTTTGTGAACTGGTTCTTTGTTAACTAGCTCTTTGTGAACTGGTTCTTTGCCTCACCTCCTCCTGTTATTACTTCCATTAATTCTTCTCCATCTTCCTCCCTTACTAATCGCCGAGGTAGGCCTGTAGGTCCTGTAGATCTCCTTATCCATGTCTTCTTTTTCACTACAGGGGCAATAGTGACTTCAGATGTCGTAGTTTGGGTCCCTGGTTCAGTCCTAGTCTTTTTAGAGTATTGAACAGCAGCTCGATAGGCACAGGCCAGGCCCCAGTACAGGGTGAGAAGTTGCTGGTTTTGATTGGAGTAGGTAAGGCATCCTTCCATTAAATGATGTGTCAGTTTGTTGGGGTTGAATACTTGTTCTGGTGTGAAGTCCCAAGCAACGGGGTGTTAGATGCTCTAAGAACCTGCCTAAATTCATTCACATTCCTTGCCACCCAGGAACTGGGCCCTTCAGGGCACATCCCAGTAAATTCTCTCTCGAAGTTGGTTTTGTCCTGCAACAAGGCAACAAAGACAATACTACATTCCCCAATCCCCACAACGTTTTCATAGCATTGGTTATAAGCAGTAACATGGCTAAGGCAGTTCAAGTAAGGATTAGTAAGGATCGCGGGTGCCTTCATTACAAGGCCCTCTATGTCAAAATTAAGAAGGGAAAAAAAATTGATTTTATCCCTGTGTAGGTCCTTTAGGGGGTATGTTTCACATCTCAGCAAGATTGTTAGTAAAAGTAGGGGTATAACCAGTAAAACTGGGTGTATTGCCATGTTTATGGTATATGTTCCCAGGTTAGCAAAAACAAACAGATAAGTGAGGCAGTTGTTTATATAACCAACCCTTCTTGGCAGTGTTCCTGGGTTTCGGCACCAGTTTTGTTATTGTTTACTTTGGATGAACACCAGGTATCTACTGGGCCTGTGCCCAGTCCCTCCAGAGGGAAGGGGAGGGGGGAAGGGGGGAAAAGAAGGGAAAAAAACCCTACAGAATCGAAGCTGCTAAGAAAGGGTGTTTAACACAAAGAGGGAAGATCTTACAAACACTATATACGCAGAGAAGAACTAAAAATAAAGATACTTCCCCACAACCGACGCTCTTCTCCCCCAAAGGAACTGCCCAACCGCTCCGCTCAGCTACCCGGAAGAGAAAGGGCCACTTGCTTCCTTCCCGTCTATTTTATATTTGAGCTGACGTAACATGGTATGGAATACCCTTATTGGTAAAATACACATCAAATGACCTATCCTATTTCCATTTCCTTCTCAGGGAGAGTAACGAACCCATTACAGGTTCGCATCGCCGATGATAACATTTAACTGCACGATTGCACTTGGACTTCAATGATCCTTGTGGGTTCCTTCCAACTCAGCATATTCTGTGATTCTGTGAAAATTTCCATCCTCAGGTCAGTAATTACTGGAATTTCCAAAGGAATTGTAAATTGTTTCCAATGCAATTGGAAATTGCTTTTAAAACTCCAGCAATGATAGTACCATTCCCCTAGAGCTATGGTTCAGGTAGGGAATTACAGAATCATTTAGGTTGGAAAAGACCTCTGAGATCATCAAGTCCAACCTTTGACCGATCACCACCTTGTCAACTAGACCATAGCACTAAGTGCCACGTCCAGTTGTTTCTTGAACACCTCCAGGGATTGTGACTCTACCACCTCCCTGGACAGTCCATTCCAATGCTTAACAACCCTGTCCATGAAGTAATACTTCCTGATGTCCAACCTGAACCTCTTCGGCATAGCTTGAGGCTATGTCCTCTCATCCTGTCACTAGTTGCCTGGGAGAAGAGGTCAACCCCTACCTTGCTACAACCTCCTTTCAGGTAGTTTTAGAAGGTGATAAGGTCTCCCCTGAGCCTCCTTTTCTCTGGGCTAAACAACCCCAGCTCCCTCAGCTGCTCCTCATAGGACTCACTCTCTAGACCCTTCACCAGCTTTGTTGTCCTTCTCTGGACTCTCTCCAGCACCTCAATGTCTTTCTTGAAGTGAGGGGCCCAGAATTGGACACAGTACTCAAGGTGCACCCTCACCAGTGCACATGTTCCAAGCCTGTCAGGGGATGATTGATCATGCTCTCTCTCATCCTTCACCTCAGTGCCCCTCCCACCTTAGCCATGCAAGAGTTCCTGGTACGGTCAAGGGATGCTTCACCAACCAACTCATTACACAAAGGCCAAGGCCTAATGAGAATTCCCAAGGTCATAGAGTGGTCCTGAGGAGGGGGATGGGAGGGGGGATGCACCACCACAATCCACCCTGTGACCAAAGTCCATCCACCTTTCTATCACAGAGTGGCAGTGTGGTTGCCTCTTGCCTCTGTGCCTATAAACAGGCTAATGCCATGTTCCAATTGCAATTTGAAATTTTTGGTTAGGTTGACTAGTTATTAAGATTTTGTTAGATGTGATTAAGGAATATTATATATGTGAGGAGGTTTTTGCAATAGTGCCACCCTTCTAGCTATTCCCCACACTCTAAGATACAGAGTAATGGTCAATAACAAGCACAATACAACAGAAATTAGTAAAATTACAAAGGGATGCGGCATTTGATGTAGAATTCCTGTTGCTGTGGGTGACCATCTGAATAAGGTGTCCCACCAGTGATGCTCTCCATCCTTCTTCACTCTTTCTAGGTGGTATATCTTCTTAGTATCACGATGAATGGTGATTAGAATTTTGTGTCCATTGTTTCGGAGACGTTCTATCAGTTGAGACAGGTCATCATGCTTCAGGCAACCATGCAATCATTATCCTTCATTTAGGAACAATCATTGCCAACATGAACCAAATCTGGTTCACACATCGGCAAGCCCAACCCACAGGGTGGAGACCCTCACTTATTTTATTTGTAATAATCAGTATGGTAATAGTCATAATTGCGCTTAAGCCCAAAGGCATTACAATGACAATTGCTAATAGAGCAAGCTATAATTGTACAAATTTAGGAATCCCACCCATTAACATGAATTTGGCAGAGGGAAATATAACCATAATATGTGAAACACAACCTCCAAACAGTGAAGGGGAAATTTACTTAGTTTTTAATATATTCCTTCAAAAAATGGCATACATGTTACAAGACTAGTATATGTTCAATGAGTATTACATTAAAACAAAATATGACAAGAGAAGTAGTATGCACAGAGAGAAATAATTTATCCATAACTGAAATTGGGATAATTTATATCAGCACAACAAAAACTACCTTGGCCCCCACAATGCATCCTACTACCTCCAAGACCCCCAATAAGACTACTGAAACCTTATCCCCACAGATTTCTAAAATTGGACCCTACGCCATCAAATATACAGGCCAGCAACAAGTGCTATTTAATCCTTCATGGACCCTCAAACGAGTGGAATTATCAATGCAGATTAATATCTCTGCCATTAAACCACAACCATGTGAACAGAGAAGGTAACATTGTGACCAGTGGTTCTGCACATAATATAATGAATGCTTATATTCAATTTGTTTTCAACCCACTCTGGTCAGACCTGTTATTATCTCAACCCTTCTTGCCCCACATTGGGCACCAAATAAGGCCGTCGTGGTTTAGGCATGGCACTCCCCAATTTAGTGTTCCCACTGAAACACTACAAACCATGAGCCACTTGCTCACTCCCCCTCCTCCTGTGGTGGGATGGAGAGGAGAATTGGAGGCAAAAAAGGTAAAGATCACAGGTTGAAATAAGAACAATTTACTAGAAACAGCAATGAAATAAGAAAACAAACAGTAACAACAACAATATTAATAACAGAGTGTACAAGAGAGGATAACGATTCACACTGATGCCTTAGAATTTTTAAGAGTTTTAGCTTTCTGTGGATTTTAATGTAGCTGTGTAGTAAATATGGATTTTTAGTATAGCTGTGTAGTTTCTCACACTTTAGAATAGCAGTCGACACTTAACAAATCCTATTCTCATGCTTCATATCGAATTTTCTAAATTCTTTAAGCTTATTTAAGGTTCTTTTCAAGGAAGGACTCTAGCAAACATATCCTGTTTAAGAACATATGCACCCTAGACCAGAAAAACAAGATATCACCGACAAGGTTGTAGCCAAAGCAACGTTGGAGGCCTGGAACCTTGGAGAAGCTCCAAAGATAATGCGTGCCAGAAGGAGAAAGAGGAAGATGAGGAAGAAAGGGGTCTTGAGACCTCTGACTCAATTCCAGGGAGGCGTGCCAGGGGGGCAATTCCGGGGAGGATCTGGGGGTGGATAGTTCTCGGATTGGATGGATAGTACTACAAAACTGTATAACCTCTGGACAAGGGAATGCTCTTTGTACTCCATGCACCAGAAGGCCTTCATTAAAGAGCTGCTCTATATCTTATCTATACTAATGTTGCCTGGTGAGTTTTTTCTCGCATTTTAGGCATCAACACGTGAGTGCTCACCACATGGAACCCAGTGCTACCCCGACTGCTCACCCCACCACCGGCTGGACTGGAAGGGACCCATCCCCCTCCACCCCCTGCATATAATGTGAGGTGGTATAGAATAACCACAGGGTCCTGGTCATGCCCCTCCCAGCTGCTGCAAAAATTAACCTTGTCCTGGCTGGAACCAGGACAGGGGTTGACCTTGGCTAGCTGCTAGGTATTCACCAACCTTTTAAAACTTGCCAGCAAAAGTATCAGAATAGGTGGAATAGGTGGAAGCTGAACTTTCAAGAATGAAGAGGAGTTACACTGGAGAACTTCCTTGAGAAGTTGATGGATTTTCAGTACATTGGCTCTTCAAAAAAAGTGTTTGGTTTTTTTAATAGATGTGCTTGAATTCAGGTTGTGAGAAAGTCTGCAAGCTGTGGATGTCAGTGGTTAAAGCTGGATTGAGCTCAGGCTCTTTTCCATTACCCCATGGGGTGCGTGCAGCAGCAGGGGAGGCTGGGGATGGAGATAATGGAAGTGGTCTTCTTTCCCACCATTTTCTTTTACTTTTCCTGCTTGCTAAGTCTATTTATAAAAAATTCATCATCCCAAATCTACTCTCTAAACTCTATTTCTCTTTTTCATGTAAATTGTATGCTCAGTCATTCTGATCTCATCTACATCTGCAGGATAAGCTGTGGAAAAATACTAAAAGACAAAGATCAGCAAGAAGTGTCCGCATTGGCAATAGTTCACCAGAAAAAAACTGCAACCTTAGGATCAGGAACACTGAGGAAGCTTGGTGTATTGCCCTGAGAGAGGCATGAAACAAAGGTTGGAGCAGTATGGAGGTGTTGCGCTCATGCTGTTTAAAACAATGCAGCTAATGGAAACTAAGCCAAAGGAATGGCCCAACCAAATTGTATATTACTATTCACGATCCTGTGTATGCTAATGAAGTAAAACCTGTACATGTTTTACACGTATAACTAAAGTCATTCAAACTCTCATCATCATGGCTAGGCTTCGTGAACGAAGATTTGGGAAGGGTTCTACCCATGTTTGCTACAAGCGCATTGGTGGCTAAAAAGGCCAATATAAGATAGGCACGTCCGGTTGCAAAAGGCACAGCAGAAAGACTCCTTAGGCGGTATATTCTGCAAGGTACGATTCTTTCTGCGTTGTCTTTTCTCCTCAAGAGTGATCCTGCGTGCTTTCTTAAAAGCATCCAGCAGCGTTATAGATAGTGTGTCTCCAGGCCTCCCGATTGGAGGTCAGAGCAGACCAGTTATGTTGATCAATATGGCCAAGGCCGAGATGTTGTTTCAGGGAGTCCTTGTATCTTCTCTTTGGGGCTCCTCTCATGCGGCAGCCAGTGGCAAGTTCACCATAAAGCAAGATCTTAGGGATGCAGTGGTCCTTCATCCTTGAGATGTGTCCTGCCCAGGGCAGCTGTGTTCTTAGCAACATGGTCTCGATACTTGTGATTGCCGCTTGTTCTAGAACAGATGTATTGGTCACATAATCTGACCAGTGGTTGTTTAGGATTGTACAGAGACAGCATTGATGGAAGCGTTCTAGGAGTCGCAGGTGGTGGCGGTAGATGACCCATGATTCAGATCCATATAAAAGACTAGACAGCATAATGGCTCTGTAAACACTGATCTTGGTACTTTTCTTCAAGTGTTTATTTCGCCAAACTCTTTTATGGAGTTTTCCAAAAGCACTATATGCCTTTACTAACCTGTTGTCTATCTCTCCGTCAATCTTACCATCCGAGGAGATGAGGTACCTAGGTAATTAAACTGCTGGACTGATTTGAGCTCTGATTCGCCAATGGGGATATGGGGATGATGGAAGACTTCCTGAGGTGCCGGTTGAAAAAAGACTTCTGTCTTCTTTAAGCTGACTTCCAGCCCAAAGAGCTCAGCAGCGTCTGCAAAGCAGGGTGTTAAACACTGCAGAGCTGCTTCTGTGTGGGCCACAACGGCGGCGTCATCAGCATAAAGCAGCTCTCGGACAAGATGGTTTAAGGTCTTAGTATGGGCCTTCAGTCACCTTAGGTTGAATAGGCTTCCATCAGTACAGCATCGAATGTAGATACCATCCTGATCATCGAGGTCTGCCGTGGCCCTTTGGAGCATCATGCTGAAAAAGACTGTGAATAGGGTAGGAGCGAGAACACAGTCTTGTTTCACACCATTAGTTATTAGACAGGGCTCAGAAAGTGTGTTGCCATATCTGACTTGGCTGTGCTGATCCTCATGGAGTGAGATGATCATTTTAAGGAACTTGGGGGGGCAACCTAAGCGTTCCAAAATCTGCCATAGACCTTTTCTGCTCACAGTATCGAAAGCCTTGGAGAGGTCAATAAAGGTTACATAGAGACCTTTGTTCTGTTCCCTACACTTCTCTTGCAGTTGTCTGAGAACCAATACCATGTCTGTGGTACTCCTGTTGGCTCTGAAACCACATTGGCTTTCAGGTAGAATTTCTTCTGCTATGGCAGGTATTAGTCTGTTCAAGAGTATTCTTGCCAGGATTTTGCCAGCAATGGAGAGCAGAGTAATACGACGGTAATTTGAACAGTCTGATTTAATTCCTTTCTTCTTATACAAAGTGATGATGACTGCATCATGAAGGTCTGATGGTAGTTGGCCTAGTTCCCAACAGCGCACCACAAACTCGTGAAATTTAGCATGGAGTGCTTGGCCCCCGTGTTTCCAGACTTCAGGTGGAATTCCATCAACCCCAGCTGCCTTGCCAATTTTCACCTGCTGTATGGCCTTGAGGGTTTCTCTTAAAGTGGGGGCAGTATCCAATTCATACTTCACCGGTTGTTGTGTGATGGACTGAATAGCTGAGTCTTGGACTACATGGCTAGTACTGAAAAGAGTCTGAAAGTGTTCAGACCATCGATCCAGAATGGAGGTTTTATCTGTCAGAAGGGTTTTGACCATCAGCGCTGAGTAGAGGGCTTTGGACTTGGTATGTAGGCCTGTATGCTGTTTTCAGGGCCTCATAGAATCCTCTGTGATCACCCGTATCTGCGCATAATTGAGTTTTTTCAGCTAGATTGATCCACCACTTGTTCTGGATGTCTCGGAGTTTCTGTTGGAGCTTGCTGCATGCAAGACGAAAGGCTGATTTTCTTACATGACAGGATGGCAGTGCAAGGTGTGCTTGGTGAGCAGATCTCTTCTTCCTCAACAATTCCTGGATCTCTTGATTGTTTTCATCAAACCAGTCCTTGTTCTTCTTGAAGGAGAACCCTAAGGATTCTTCAGAGGACTGCAGGATGCTGTTTTTAATACGGTGCCAAAGTGTTTCAGGAGAGGCATCTGTAGAATCTATGGAATGGTTTTCAAGCCTAGTTTGAAGATTTGCCTGGAATCTGTCTCTCACTGTGGCTGATTGGAGATTGTTAACTTGGAGTCTCCTCCTTGGGATACTGCCCCTTTTAGGTTTGAATTTGAGATTGAAGTTAAGTTTACAGCGCACAAGTCAATGGTCTGTTTGGCATTCTGCACTAGGCATCACACGGGTATGGTGGACATCGCGGACATCTCTCCGTTGCACCAAGACATAATCAATGAGGTGCCAATGCTTAGATCTAGGATGCATCCAGGTTGTCTTCAGACTATTTTTCTGCTGAAAGATAGTATTAGTGATGGTGAGCTGTTGCTCCGCACAGAATTCTAGCAGAAGGCGACCATTATCATTGCAGTTTCCAACACCATGCTTGCCTAATATTCCTTTCCATGATTCAAAATTCTTTCCTGCTCTGGCGTTGAAATCACCAAGGATAATGATCTTATCATCTGCAGGAACCTTTTGGGTAAGGCAGCACAGGTTGGTGTAAAATTTATCTTTTTCGGCAGGGTCAACTTGGAGAGTTGGGGCATATATACTAAAGAGGACAACGTGTTGCTTGTTGTGTAGTGGAAGGCGTAGGGAGATAATGCGATCAGAGTGACCTGTCGGCAGATTTTCGAGTTTAGGAACAATAGAGTTTTTAATCATGAAACCAACTCCTGAGAGATGCCTTTCGGTTCTGGGTTTACCTGACCAAAAGAGTGTGTAACCGGCACCATGTTCTCTAAGGCTACCTTCCTCGTGGAGGCGAACTTCACTGAGAGCAGCAATGTCGATGTCGAGATGTGATAGTTCATGGGCAATTAGGGCAGAATGGCGCTCAGGACGTCCGCTATCCACAGAATCAAGCATGGTTCTGATGTTCCAGCATGCGAGAGTTAATTTGGGTACACCTTTGGAGGCAGGTGTATGCCTTTGTCTTTTGATCTTTGTGTGACCGCATTAGTAGAAGATGCCTGTTGGCCGCGGTTAACCAACCGGGTGAAGGGGGAGATGAGCTTTGGTTAGGCCACCTTTTCTAGGCCCCTCTCTGAGTGAAGCAAGCAGTGCTCTCCTTGAAAAGGCTGCTTGGACATTTGGGGTGCTGCCCAAAGAGACTGTCATCTCCGGTCAGTCTCTGAACTGCCTGCATGCAGGGTTGGGTCTGCAGCTTCCAGTGCACGTTTCACCTGCCGTTTCGACCCTCGCCCATCGCTACAGGGCTTTGCAAATGTGGGTAAGGCCTTGGAGCCTGCGCAATAAATTTTTTTAGGTGAGATGCAGTATGCGTAGAACTGAACCCACCCTTTAATCCTAAGGTTCATCTGCCAGGGCCTAGCGAGCTTGGACGGTGACAGCGAGGTCCTCAGGACGTAGGTTTAATTAGAGTGACCTTCTCTTAGATGGATGGCCTTACAGGGCTAAGTGAGCTCCATCTGCCTAGGTTTTAGATTAGAGTTGTCCTTCTCCTAGGATGACTGCCAGAAGGCTAACGAGCTCATCCTGCCCAAGGATGTATTGTATCTGGTCCTACGGTTTTGACCTGTCTGGCATGGGCGACCCTACTGAAGGCATGTACAATCGCCAGCATAGCTTGCAACCGCATCGGTGTACACAGGCTTCATTCCCATTAAAACGATTAGGGCAAGTCTTTCACTTCCTACTTTTCTGCCACCTATCTATATTCAATCCCAAGGAAATACCCAGGAACAACCCTTTGTCCTGACCACCCTTTCAGGATGCAACAAATATATCCAGAATATTCCGAACCTGAGCAGTAGCCGCAGGTGAGCCAAAAACAAACAAACAAACCGTTCCGGTCCCCGTACCCACCCGGGGCTTGGGTACCTTTCAAGGCCCCAGCCCAGTCGAGACCCCCAACACTCCAAAAGAACTTACTATCCACCCTGACCTTATCCTCCCCCCACCGTGTTACCACATATCTTCAGGCGCACTGCTCACCTGCGACATTTCATACAGGGTTGCCCCGTCTGCCCTCCCGCCAATCCGAGGACCCCCACAGCCCGCCCGACACCCTTTCTCTCCCCCAAACTGGAACAGCAAACCTCTGTGTGCTCTAAAGCTCCCCTCTCCTCTCCCACGAGGGTGCAGTACCCGCTGGCGAGGCTCCCCCTTTCCTTTCTCCCGCCGCAGATGCGCCCGGGGGCTGGCCGCAGACGCGCAGCTTCCAGGGTCTCGGGGGCCGGTCGCAGACACGCGGCAGTTTCCGGGGTCTCCGGGGACCGTCTGCGGACCTTCAAACTCTACCTGATCATGAAATGACATCAACCGAAACTTTATCTTTTCCCCACTCTCAAAGAAAACAATATAAATATAACTTAAGAGGGGAGGGAGGTCCACCTTTGTATTCTGGGATGGTCAATGGGCTGTATCCATCTCTTCCCTTGTAGGGATGCTTATTGGGTAAGCTTTATTCCATGGTAATACTATTGCTTATGCTTTCTGATACCAGTGCATTTATCAGTGGCAATTTCTGGACCTTATTCTTATTTTACAATATTGTATTGGGTTTACATGGCAAGGTTTTGGCAGTTGAGGGCTGCAGGGGTGGCTTATAAAGTCATAGAATGTTAAGGGGTTGGAATGGACCTTAAAGATCACCTAGTCCCAATCCCCCTGCCATGGGCAGGGACACCTCCCACCAGACCAGGTTGCTCAAGGTCTTATTCAACCTGGCCTTGAATACTGCCAGGGTTGGGGCATCTACAACCTCCCTGGGCACCTGTCCCAGTGTCTCACCACCCTCACAGTAAAAAATTTCTTCCTAATATCCAACCTAGATTTCCCATCTTTCAATTTGTACCCATTACTTCTTGTCCTATCACTACAGTTCCTGACAAAGAGTCCCTGTCCGGCTTCCCTGTAGGCCCCCTTCAGATACTAGAAGGCTTCTGTGAGAAGAAACCAGAAGATATCCCCATATCAGACAGAGCCAATTTCAGTCAGCTCCAAGACAGACTTAACACAGGTCAAAGTTGAGACAATCAGCAATGTTGGTAGTGTCTCTATGATAACATATTGAAGAAAGGATAAAAACTGCTGTGCAGCAGCACAGCAGCTGGGAGAGAGGAGTGAGAATATGTGAGAGAAACAACTATGCAGACACCAAGGTCAGTGAAGAAGGAGGAGGAGCAGGTGCTCCAGGTGCCAGTGCAGAGACTTGCCTGCAGCCCGTGGTAAAAACCACAATGACACAGGTTGTCCCCCTGCAGCCCATGAAGGTCCACAGTGGAGCAGAGATCCCCCCTGCAGCCTGTGAAGAACCCTATGACAGAGGAGGTGGATGTACCTGAAGGAAGACTTGTGACCCTATGGAGAGCCTGTGCTGGAGCAGGCTCCTGGCACAAACTGTGGCACATGGAGAGGAGCCCATGCCAGAGCACGTTTGCTGGCAGGACCTGTGGCCCCATAGAGGACCCACGCTGGAGCAGTCTGTTCCTGAAGGACTGTACCCCACGGAAAGGACTCGCGGTGGAGCAGTTTGTGAAGAACTGCAGCCTGTGGGAATGACCCACAGTCAATGAGTTTGTGAAGGACTGTCTCCCATGGGAGGGACCCCATGCTGGAGCAGGGGAAGAGTGTGAAGAGGAAGGAGCAGCAGAGACAAAGCATTATGAACTGACCACAACCTGCATTCCTCATCCCCCTGTGTCCCTTGGGGGGAGGAGCTAGAAGAGGAAGGAGTGAAGTTGAGCCTGGGAAGAAGGGAAGGGTGAGGGAAAGGAGTTTTTAGATTTGTTCTTATTTCTCATTATCCTACTCTAATTTGATTGGTAATAAATTAAATTAATTTCCCCCAGCCAAGTCTGTTTTGCCCGTGATGGTAATTCCTAAGTGAGCTCCCTGTCCTTATCATAACCCATAAGCCTTTTCTTGTATTTTCTCCCCCTATCTAGTTGAGGAGGCAGAGCGATAGAGCAGCTTAGGTGGGCACCTGGTGGCCAGCCAAGGTCAACCACCACACCTATCCATTCACCTTCTTTTATAAAAGCTAGGTAAAGGAGGAGGATAGGGGAACATTTGGAGTTATGGTGTTTGTCTTCTCAGGTAACTGTTGCATTTGATGGAGCCCTGCTTTCCCCTATATGGCTAACCATCTGCCTGCTGATGGGAAGTAGTGAATGAATTCCTTAATTTGCTTTGCTTGGGCATGAAGCTTTTGCTTTACCTACTAAAATGTCTTTATCTCAATCCATGTGTTTTCTCACTTTTACCCTTTCAATTCTTTCCCCCATCCCACTGTAGGGAGAGTGAGCACGTGGCTGTGTGGGGCTTAGCTGCCTACTGGGGTTAAACCACAATAATTGTGGCCTACAGAATTGTAACATATACCTTATACATACTTTTATTTTCTTATGCTTAGTTTAAAAATAAAAAAGTGCTAAATTTAGTTCTTGCTCCATATGAATGTTACCTCATGCGATACAACAATTTAATATTTTCTCTATTTGCTTTTTTGTGTCTTAGAATAGCTTGGCATCTGTCTCAAGGAATAGCAGGAATTGGCAAAGATAGTTACAATTCCTTGGTACCTTTCATGAGCTTTATCTCTAGTTTTAGTCTTGTTATGAATTTTTTTCCTCTTTTCCTTCTCTACAAACATTGTATCCATCTGTATCTGTGACTATTCTAGGGGACTTTCAAGAGCATAGTGAAGGGACATTTTTTAAGCCCCTTAAGCTTACAAAATTGCCATATGGTTAAGAACAACCATGTAGAAAATTTAGAGGGTGACCCTGGGTGCAAGTTGGTGGGAGATAACTTCTCAGCACTGTGTTTGTAATCTGGGGTTGGCAGTGAATACAGCAAGATCACCAACTTGCACTGGAAGAGTCTCTAAGCTGCATAGAGGTCAAAGTCTATAGGCTAACTGCCCCTGCTCTAGATAGTGCAATGTGACACCTTTGTAGATACTCTTACATAACTCAGTTTTAACCTAACTTTTCCCTTTCAACTAAATATTTCCCTTTTTTATTGTACATTTGAAACAAATATTTCCAAAAACCTTTGCTCTATATGTACATAACTTCAACAGCATGCTTTAGTAACAACAAAAGGAAATGGAATTTACAAGCATAAATAATATATGTATGTGAGTAGTACAGGGACAAGTTTTAGCCAAGATAAGAAATGACAAGTGACCCACCCTCAGCTTTAGGTGAAATAATCGCCCCTGCAGACAGCCAGTTGTACCATTTGCTAACGGATGTCATGCCCCTCTTTCGGTCACGTGGTCTGTTGTGATTGGCTGGAAGCATCCGTTACCCCACGGTCCGCGAGCGTGGGGGAAGGGGGTTTATTTTTATCTTTAGCGAGTGTAATAGACTGCGCCGTACTCAGAGCCTCGTTGTCTCTCCTCGCTGCGTGTCGGAGTTCTGCCGCACTGGACCGTAGGCAGGAGGTGGGAGTGGTGTCGGTTCGCTGGGTCGCCGAGGTTGCATTTCGGGCTCCGTGGCGGGCCCTGCCTGTGCCTGCTGGAGCGCGAGGAGGCCCTTCCCTGCCTGGAGAGGAGCCGCGGGAAGCCGGGCAGACTTTAGAGCACCGTGCGGCTGGCCAAGGGTCTGCGGAGGCCGGCGAGGGGCTGGCGGGAGAGGTGCTGTGCGATGGGACCGAAGGGTGGCGGGCGGGTGCTACGAAGCGCTAGTTGGCAGCGTTGTAGAGTGGCGGCAGCGGAGCGACCAATATTGTTCGCGAAGGTCGTGTGAAGGCTCTGTCTCTCATGGAGCCTGCTGCAGTGGTGTGATTAAGTAACCCAGATGTGCTGCTCGGAGCGTGTGGGTGTGTGTGGGCGCGGCCTTAACTGCGGTTTTCCTATTGTGTCAGGGTGCTGAGTGCAGGGAGTGACGATCCGGTTAGCGCAGCATTACGCTTCCGCGTGCGGAGGTGGTAGAGGTGGGCTATGCTCACGCTTGATGCTTCAGCGGGAGCCGATAATGCTGCTGCCCGCTCTTAACGCAGCTGAGCTGCACGGCAGGGCTGGCAGCTTCCGCCAGCTGCTCTCTGTCTTTAAAGTCCCTTCTCGAATAGAGTTCAGTCACTCCGGGGTCGCACCGTGAGACCAGGCAGCAGGGGGCAAAAGGTGCCTGAAATACGGTTATGTGGCCTTGCAGCACCCGGTGCTCTTATGTAGACAGGCTTTTCCCCTGCAGCACGGAGATCCTGATATATGTTTTCACTTTCCTTTTCTCTGAGTAGAGTTCCTATCTCTGTGCTGACTATTGTAGTGTCGTCAGCAAGACAGGAATGAATTTGATGAAGTCTTTTTCTGCCACAGTGGTAGGGTCTGCAGGCTTGTTTTGCCCTGTGTTTTCCCTCTCAGACCCACATTTTCTTCTCCTCCTAGAAATGCTTTACAATATAATGAAAATAAGATATAGGCAATGAAGAGCAGAGCAGTTAAACTGTTCTGGCAAATTCAGGAGGAAATAAAAGTATTAATTCTGATACCTTTGTGCAGAAATCTTGGGAATTTTTACATAAATCTTTAAGCCTGTAGTTAGATTGA
The DNA here is from genome assembly GCF_003984885.1 of Neopelma chrysocephalum. Lineage (NCBI taxonomy): Eukaryota > Metazoa > Chordata > Aves > Passeriformes > Pipridae > Neopelma > Neopelma chrysocephalum. Next base: position 351,778 of record NW_020925251.1, read on the forward strand.
TCAAGTGTATTTTTTTTGCACCAACTCTTGTTAACAGTCTAAACTGGTGGGAAAGCCAGAATTAACATGTATTAGCACCTGTATCTGTTTGTAACTGCTTAATTATTTGAAGCTGCAACTTACAACCAACAGCTGTTCCAATTATAACGTTCTTAACTCTTGTGCAAGTGCTAAACCTGCTTATAACCTTACTATTCAGTCTAACAGTAACAAAGTGTACTAATCTCCAGCTTTCTATGGGTAATTTTATATCGCACTTTAGTAAAAGGTGGTGGTCTTTGGTGTGGGGGTTTTTTTGGGGGGGGTGTTGATGATTTGGGCTTTTTGATTTTTTTGTTTTTTAGTGAAAGGTAAATGGAGAGTCAAAGCTCTGTTTAAATATTGGTTATATCATTCATGGTACAGACTGTGTTTGTGTGCTCTAATGTACATCAAAATGTTACTTGACAGACTGAAGCTTGCTAAGTGGTTTTGGTTTATTGGCAGGTTTCTTTTGTATATTAAGGGATTGGGGAGAGGTGATGTGAACAGATAAAGTACTGATGTGTCAAGTTTTCTACAGATATGTGGGAAAACAGTCTCAGGTCTTAATTTTTCTTATCTAGTTATTTATGCAATTTTCTGTAGGGTTTTTAATCTGACATAAGTGAGAGTGCATGTGTACCTACTGCACAGAAAATAGCAAATTATGTATATTAGTAGATATTTTCTGTGAATGCATCTTTGCTTGTTATTGTGTCTGTTTAGGGTGGTGCTGTACATAACCATACATATGTGTTTGCATAGCTGCATGTAGAAATGAACTAATATCAGAAGACTGGTTGACTGGAGTTGAAGTTGCTAGAAATGTGGGGGACAATAAAAAGACTTTTTTCAAATATATTCATGGCAATAGGCAGTATAGAAATATCAGCCCGTTACAGGATGAGAATGGTCACCTCACAAACAGGGACAGAGACAAGGCAGAGGTGTTTAACGCTTTCTTTGCCTCTGTCTTCAGCACAGATGACAGACCAAGGTGGTCTCAGTGCCCTGAGCTGGAGGACCATGACTGCAAGAATGATCAACTCCCAGTTGACCCTGAAATTGTGCGAGATCTCCTGCTCCAGCTGGATCCCTACAAATCTATGGGGCCTGATGAGATTCATCCAAGAATCCTCAAAGAGCTGCTGATGTCATCGCTAAACCTCTCTCAATTATTTTTGAGCGGTCTTGGGAATCTGGAGAGGTCCCAGCTGACTGGAAGCTGGTGAATGTTGTCCCAATTTTCAAGAAGGGCAAGAAGGATGACCCTGGAAACTACAGGCCTGTCAGTCTCACTTCAGTGTCTGGTAAAGTTATGGAGAAGATTATTCTGGGAAGTATTGAAAAACGCCTGAAAGACAATGCAGTCATCGGTCACAGCCAGCATGGCTTCATGAGGAGAAAGTCCTGCTTATCAAACCTGATTTCCTTTTATGACAAGGTAACCCACCTAGCTGAACAAGGGAAGCCAGTCGATGTAGTCTTTTTGGATTTCAGTAAAGCTTTCAATACTGTCTCTCACAGGATCCTTCTGGACAAACTGTCCAGCACACAGCTGAACAAACACATAATGTAGTGGGTGAGCAATTGGCTCACGTGTTGGGCGGAGAGGGTAATAGTGACTGGGGTAATGTCAGACTGGCAACCTGTCACTAGTGGGGTTCCGCAGGGCTCCATCCTAGATCCTGTTCTCTTCAACATCTTCATAAATTACTTGGATGCAGAACTGGAAGGGATACTAAGCAAGTTGGCAGATAATACAAAACTGGGAGGAGCTGTTGACTCCCTTGAAGGCAGACAGGCCCTGCAGAGAGATCTCGACAAATTAGAGGACTGGGCAATCACCAATCGTATGAAGTTCAATGAGGGAAAGTGCCAGATTCTGTACCTGGGAATGGGGCAACCCCAGATGTACGGACAGACTGGGGAATGAGATGCTGGAAAGCAATGCCGTGGAAAGGGACTTGGGAGTCCTGGTCAATGGCAAGTCGTGTCCTGGGGTGCATTGGGCACAGCATCGCCTGTCAGTCAAGGGTTGTCGTGCTCTACTCTGCACTGATGCGGCCTCACCTTGAATATTGTGTGCAGTTTTGGTCACCACAATATAAGATATTAAGCTATTAGACAGCATCCATGGTGAAGGGCCTTGAGAGGAAGCCATATGAGGAGCGGCTGAGGTCACTTGGTCTGTTCAGCCTGGAGGAGACTGAGGGTCTACAATTCATCGCAGTCTACAACTTCCTTTTGAGGGGAAGAGGAGGGGCAGGCACTCATCTCTTCTCTGTGGTGACCAGTGACAGGACCCAAGGGAATGGCCTGAAGTTGTGTCAGGGGAGGTTTCGGTTAGATATTAGAAAAAGGTTCTTCATCCAGAGGGTGGTTGGGTACTGGAACAGGCTCCCCAGGGAAGTGGTCACAGCACCAAGCCTGACAGAGTTCAAGAAGCATTTGGACAATACTCTCAAGCACATGGCGTGACTCTTGAGGATGGTCCTGTGCAGGGCTAAGGGTTGGACTCGATAATCCTTATTGATCCATTCCAACTCAGCATATTCTGTGACTGCAGTTAAGCAGATCGCAGTAGGAATGATAGAGAAGGTCTTTGATGGGAAAATGACTTGCTTCTACCAATAATAGGCTGCCTTCTGACATAGCTCTAAATACAATAGAATTCCTTGAAACATTCCCATAAAGAGGCAAAAGAAGTAGAGATGTGCAGCACTGATTCCCCCCCCCTTTTCCCCTCTTTGTTTCCTTTATTGAAAACTTCTCTTTCCACCACACAATCTTACTGCTGGTGGTGTATTTAGAAACATATTCTGGCTTATGTGGTATGTTGTTGTTTTGAGGTTTTTTTTGTTTTGTTGTTTTTGAGAGAGTGGTTAGGAGGTTGGAGGAGGGGGTAGTACTTGCAGTGACTCTGAAATTCAGGAAAGTAGACAGCCATATCCTGCCTGTCTTGCCATCAGGCTTGCATAATCAGGTGCAAATGCACTATATTATAGTGAAGTCACATGAACTGTTTTTCCAGTAATTGTAAGTGTTCAAGGTCAGGTTGGATGGAGCAACCTGATCTAGTGAAAGATGTTTCTTCCCATGGCAGGGGATGATCTTTGAAGGTCCCTTCCAATCCAAATGACTCTTACTCTGTTTTCTCTTGTCATTATTTATAAGTGTAAATCATATTTATTAGATTAGAGTGAGCTGTTGGACTTCTATTAATGTTGGTCCCATACTGGCATTGCATGTAAATGAACACTAACTTTTAGGTAGAACTTTAAGTATGGGGAGGGACATTTGAGAAAGAGGCAGAGAGTAAAACTTGAAAGGTCGTTTTATTACATAGTTTTAATAAGCTTCAGGAAGTGATCTTATGAAGTGTAAATGGTGTAACTGAAATGAGATGCACCTTGCCAAGAAACAGTACCTGCTGCAGATAATATTGCTGTATTGGGTTTGCATGGCAAGGTTTTGGTAGTGGAGGGGCTACAATGGTGGCTTCCGTGAGAAGATGCCAGAAGCTTCTCTGATGTCCAATAGAGCTGGTGCCAGCCATCTCCAAGGTAAACCCACTGCTGGCCAAAGCCGAGTCAATCAGCAATGGTGGTAGTGCCTCTGTGACAACATATTTAAGAAGGGGAAAAAACTGCTGTGCAACAGCAGCTGGAAGAGAGGAGTGAGAATATGTGAGAGAAACAACTCTGCAGACATCAAGGTCAGTGAAGGAGGAGGAGGTACTCCAGGTACCAGAGCAGATTCCCCTGCAGCCTGTGGTGAAGACCATGTTGAGGTAGGCTGTCCCTCTGCAGCCCATGGAGATCCACGGTGGAGCATGTAGGTGTGGCCAAAGGAGACTGACTGTGGAGTGCCTGTGCTGGAGCAGGTTCCTGGCAGGACTTGTGACCCTGTGGAAAGGACCCATGCTGGAGCAATTCATGGAGGACTGTCTCCTGTGGGTGGGACCCCAGGCTGGAGTGGGGGAAGAGTGTGCAGAGAAAGGAGCAGCAAAGACAATATATGATGAATTGACTGCAAATCCCATTCCTCGTTCCCTTGCGCTCTTTAGTGGGAGGAGGTAGAGAAGATGGGAGTGAATTTGAGCCCAGAAAGAAGAGAGAAGTAGGGGGAAGTTATTTTAAGACTTGTTTTTATTTGTCATTATGCTACTCTGATGTTTGATTGGCAATAAATTTACTTAATTTCCCCAGGACAAGTCTGTTTTGCCCGTGACAGTACTTGCTGAGTCATCTCCCTTATCTCAACCCATGGGCTATTCATCATATTTTCTCCCCTCTGTCCAGTTAAGGAGAGGATGTGATAGAGCAGCTTGGTGGGCACCTGTTGTCCAGCCAAGGTTAACCCACCAGAGTCACATTAAGACAAAGAACTAGTTATTTCAAGTGCTTCAGTTGGGGGACACACAAACCCACTCAAAAAACCCTCCCCCAAAACCCCCAAACTGTGTTGATTAAACATGATATTTTTTCTTAATAACTTCAAGAGTAGGTCCTATTTAAAAATAGTGTCTGTCTTTGAATAGCTGTCCCTGGAAAAAGACTAATATAGCTTTTGTTTAATCTCTGCAGATCTTTATTTTTAGGCACGACAACATAATTTACTACCAGACCTGTTTCTTGTCCAACTGAAAAGCTATGAAGACTTTATTGCTATATTAGCATTTATTTTTTTAAAGAAAAAACAGGCATACTTATATGGTTACAATCTTGGGCATTCAGCATACTTGGGTAAGTCACTACTTGGCTAGGTTGCTATTGGCTCACCCTTTCTTCATTTCGATTTAAAGGCACAGTTACAAGAAATCATGGTGCATGCTTGGTGAGTGGTGGTCTTTCTGTGGGCAGGGGGCATCTGAGCTAGGGGTACGGTTTTTACTGTTATAATATTATAATGAGCAAAGTTCATCACTAGGGCAAGTTCTCACCACAGAACTGGTCAAAATTGGGGGTGTTGGCTCAGCTTGCAACATCCTGGATAAAAGAAGGTGTTGTCTATTTGTTTTTCCCCTTCAAAGACTTAGATTTCTGTCTTAATTTACAATTTCCTACATTCCTGTAGTTATTGGTTATTGCTTCCATTGTTTAACCACTTTGTTCTTTATCTTGTTATTTGGAACTTTGCTCCTGTTATTCACCAATACCCACATATTCTCATCAAGGGACCCTCTGAGAGAACCTTGTCATGTGCAAAGAAGAGATCAGTCCTTTGAGCTGGATTGAGATGCTTCTGCGTTTGGGCTCAGCCCACCAGGATGATTATGCAGTGTTACTGGGGCAAACTTTGGGCTTTGTGTGATCCTGTAAGGCACAGGCATTGTTCATTGAAATGGCTAGCCAGAACAAAATGTGAACTTCAGAAGAACATGTGCATGGGGACAGTAAGGAAAAGAGCATAAGGGATTCATTAAAAAGACTGTGCAAACCAGAAGAACTGGCCAATGGGCCCATGAATCACAAACTAGGTTTTGAAGCAAGCATCACAGAGGGTGGGTGATGGTGTTGGGGGAGCTCCCTTTGCCCATGGTTGGGAGGATCTTGCAGCTACCTGTGAGACAGTTATGTGGTGCAGGCTGGTGCTATATGTCTTTCCTTGTCCTTAGGTTGATGCTATCCTTAGAACACATTAAACAGCTCCAGCTGACTGAAGAGGGAGAAGTCAATTTGTAGTATTATCTATTTGTGGTTTTTGTCTGGGCCTATAGCAACTGAAGAAATGAGAAAGGGCATAGAAGTGACGGCAATGTTTGGAGAGCAGGGGAGAAAAATAAATCCTGGAGAAGTTTTGAATAGCAACCAACTCTCCTCATACCTTGTTAACAAAGTTTCTTTGTACTTGAGTTAAATTGATTGTTCAGGGTTTCCTTTCATATGTGTGTGTAGTAGCAGCATGTCAGTACACATCTGCGAAGCAACTTCTGTTAAAAGAGATTTGCTGTCTTCTGGGGAGATTTACTGTCTCTCTACCTATAATGTGGGGAGACCTCATCACAGTCTACAACTTCCTCGTGAGGGGAAGTGGAGGAGCAGGCACTGATCTCTTCTCTGTGGTGACCAGTGACAGGACCTGAGGGAATGGCATGAAGCTGTGTCAGGGGAGGTTTAGGTTGGATATTAGGAAAGGTTCTTCACCCAGAGGTTGGTTGGGCACTGGAACAGGCTCCCTCAGAAAAGTGGTCACAGCACCAAGCCTAGTGGAGTTCAAGAAGTGTTTGGATATGGCTAGCCTCTCTGGGTTGCATTCCTCCCATTGTGGGGTTCCATTTCCGAAGGCTTGAGGTGGATAGGGAAGGGGAAAACTCCAGCGCCAGGGGTTTCTTCAGGTCCTGACCGCATGGAGGGGAGAGCTCGCTCACCCCTCCCCCCACCCACGAGGTCCCATGGCAGCCACAGACAGCACACGGGACTTGGAGAGGAGGAGAGAGAGAGCGTTTATTGATGGGGTGGTTACATATATAGGTCCTAGGAGGATTCACAGAGTGACCAATTACAGGGTCAGGGGGCTTACAGGACACCCAATTGCAGGAAGGGGTTAACAACCAATAGGAAAGGGTTAACAGGGCCCAATGGGAAGACTTCTTGATATCTTCTCAGGACATTCCTGAGGCAGAGATAACACTACCGTGGGGGGTCCTGGGAAGAAGAAGCAGTGACTTTGCAGAAATACAAAAAACCATTTTGAAACATGTTTAAACAGCAGTTTTCTCATATAATGCAGATTTACTGCTACATTTGGACAACGCTCTCAGACCCATGGTGTGACTCTTGGGGTGTCCTGTGCAGGGCCAGGAGTTGGACTTTGATGATCCTTGTGGGTCCCTTCCAACTCAGGAGATTCTATGATTCTATGAAGCTTTGGGGGTACAAATCCCCTTTTTGAAGCTGCTAAAAGGCAAATGACTGATCTGAACAGAAACCAAGTGGCAACCTGGCTTGCAAACCAGGACACTTGCAGCTTCTACTAGGAGGCAAGAAAGCACTTAAAAAGAAGAAAGATGATTGTGGCAGAGGTGGATGCACAATGGCAAGCAGACTTGGTAGCTATGCAACAGTTTTCCAAAAACAATGATGGTGTTAAGTACATATTTAATCCAAGCATACCTGGGCCATTGGCCACATGCAAACTCTTCCCTGTCAACCAGCAGTCTTTCATATGACTGTCGATCATCTGAACAAGCTACATGCATTCTCTCACACAGCAGTCATTCTCAAAATCAGGCTACAGTGGTTTTGCAGCCCATGGATGTCCATGGTGGAACAGATAACCACCCTGCAGCACATGGATTACCCCTTGCCAGAGCAGGTGGATGTGCCCTAAAGGAATTTGCAGCCCATGGAGAGCCCATGATGGAACAGGCCCCTGGAGAGGAGCCCACACTGGAGCAGGTTTGCTGGCAGGAACTGTGGCCCTGTGGAGGACCCATGTTGGAGAATGTGAAGAACTGTATCCTGTGGGTGGTACGCCCCACTGGAGCAGGGGAAGAGCATGAGGAGGAAGTAACAGCAGAGGCAATGCATTATGAACTGACCGCAACCTCTATTCCCCATCACCCTATGCCCTTTGGGAGGGAGGAGGTAGATAATTTGGGGGTGAAGTTGAACCTGAGAAGAGGAAAGGGGTGGGGGGAAGGAGTTTTTAAATTTGTTCTTATTTCTCATTATCCTACTCTGATTTGGTTGGCAATAAATTAATTTAATTTCCCCAAGTTGAGTCTATTTTGCCTGTGACAGTAATTCCTGAGTGACCTCCCCTGTTCTTATGACCCACAAGACTTTTCTTGTATTTTCTTCCCCTTTCTAGTTGAGGAGGTGGAGTGATAGATCAGCTTGGTGGGCACCTGGCAGTCAGCCAAGGTCAACCCACCCCAGGGAAACTTTGGAGAAAATATGCAGTTGAGTACAGCAGCAGTTACTATGGATATGCTAATGAATGTAGATGGCCTCAAAGAAAAGGGGTTATAAAGGATCAAATAGACTAAAAGGATTAAAAAATAGAGTGGAAAGGTACCTAATTTTTTTGTACAGTGCTACTCAAGAATATGTTTTTGGCATATTTAAAAATATTGAGTATATTTATAGTATTTGTTATTAAAGAGGGGACCAAAATAATTTTAAAAGGCAGACATCTGATGGTTTTGTTATGAGACACTGTAGAGTGCAAGACAGAATAGAGAAGTACTGGTTATGGTTTCTGGGTGATAATAAGTTTAATTTCTGAGATTCTCTCTCAACTCCTTTAGTGGTTAAGGACTCTATTTTGATCAATCTCTGTTTTGTTTTTAGGAGAATAACACATTGCTTAAAATGGACATAAATGGAAAGTCCAGAACTACCCTATCTACCCTCCCTGTACCTCTTGCAGAGGTCAGTTCTGCAGGCAAAACAGAAGCAGAGAAACCACGATGTTCCAGTACTCCCTGCTCACCAATGCGACAGACAATTTCAGGCTATCAGATCCTTCGCATGGATTCTAACTACCTGGTTGGCTTCACGACTGGAGAGGAACTGCTAAAATTAGCTCAAAAGTATACAGGAAATGAAGATAATAAAGGGAGATCTGAGCCTAACTTGCACTCTAAACAGCTCGATTTAAGACTTGCATGCTCCTCACGTTTATACAAAACTAGAAGTAGATGCTATCAGCCATATGAGATCCCAGCAATAAAGGGGAGGAGGAGGAGACGGATGCCCAGCTCGGGGGATAAATGCACTAAGGCTTTATCATATGAACCTTACAAGGCACTTCATGGTCCCTTGCCTCTTTGCCTTTTAAAAGGCAAAAAGGCTCATTCTAAATCCCTGGAGTACCTCAATTTAGACAAAATGAGCATTGAGGAACCTGCTGACACAGACATGTTACGATACCAGCTCCAACACCTTACCCTTAGAGGGGACCGACCGTATGTTTGCAAGAAACAATACTTGAACTATGAAGTATAATCTAGAATTTAGAACCAGTTTCTGGTTATTTCTCTGCTGCAAAAATATGCTGTCATACTGTACATGACTGTCCACATTGTAGGTGGTATAACCTAAATGTTATCAGAAAGTAATTTATTTGAATAGGATTTTGACAATGCGTTGTGTTACAAATGGAGGAAAAAAATCTTTCCAGAGCAAGCAGTTTCTAATACAAATTTGGCTGTAGCTGGTGGATATTTCTTTGAACATCTTTTAACAAAGAAAAGGCTTTTGTTTTTTGGATTTGGATTTGGTTTTGTTTTTTTTTTTAACAGTTATCTAGTATTTATGGTAATTTAATACTGAAAAATTGATGGTCTGCTTGGTTGTTGCTAATTTTGGCTTGATGTTAGAAATTGCTCTTGGATAAGTACTCAAGTTATCTTTTTGTTTCTTAATGTATTCTACAATAAAATGTATGTATGAGTTTTTACATCATGGGAACGAATGTGAGCTTGGCTAAATTAAATCACCTGTTATTTTAAAACATCCTATTCAAACATTTGGAAACTAGGTCTGCATTGGTGGTGACAAGGAAATTCACTCATAAAATAAACCTTTGTTCATTTGCTACTTCAATCCTATTAAATTATTTTTTGTTTCTGTATGGAAGTAATTGTTTTGCCTCCTCTTTTTCATAAAACGAGTTTGGGATAAGTATTTGGAATATTAGTAGATTGAATACACTGGCTTAATTTGTTGCATAAGAATTTTTTTGTCCAAATATGACATCCAATGCAGTTTTGACAGCTGTATTCTTAGATATATTTAAAACGTTAGTAACTTATGTTTAAAAATTAAACGTTTTTAGACATTTTTAGGTACAGTCTATTACTGAAGCAGTGTGCAACTTCATTTTGGTTTACATATTTAGAAGTTAAGATGTTTTGAAACATATCTTATTTGATCAGTTGTTTCTAGTACAATTTAGGAGTTTTTTGTTTCTTCAGGATGAGTAGCAAGCACTAGTCAGTGCATGTATTGTGGAAAATGAAGAGTTCTTTTCATTCTGCCACTTACTGTACAATTGTAACTGAAGGCAGTGAAGAGGACCCCAGTAGACTATTTTACTGGTTTGGTTAATGTTTTCTGGCTTATTAGAATATTTACAACTGATGTGTATTTTAAAGAGTTAGCTGCACCTCTGTAAATTTAATGTATTGAATAGTGATCTCTTTAATAAACTTTTCCTGTGTAGTCTTTAGTTTGAAAAAGAGAATATGGTCATGCCAAAAAGATAAAGGTTTTGTCTAAGAAATAAACACCGCTATTTATTGAAATGCCCTATGAAAATGTATATCTGGCTGAAAAATAAAAAGAGTGATATCAATACCTATTTTTGTGGAGTCTCTTGCTGTGTAGAAGAATGAGGACATTAAAAAATTCAACTTTATACCAGGAATCACTAAAACTTGAAAACAGGAATCTTATACTTCTGTGAAATATTTAGACGGTTGTTCTGTTGTTTCAGGAAATCAGACAACTAATTGTCCATTTTGTGCATGTTATTACTTTGGTCCTGTGCAGTAATTGTATAGCTACATCATAGAGACTGGTGGCTGTCTTGCCAAGTTAAAACATGAAAAATTTGTTAGTATTTTGTCTGTCTAGTAGCTTGCTTGTGAAAGGGATTGCACCTGATAACATTGCTTAACTGTTTTATACTTGCAGTTACACTTGCATAGTATATAATCATTCAAGAGCCAATTTTTTTTATTTTGAGATGGATTTATTATATTCTTAATTACAACTCAAATTCATATAGTGATTTCCTGGTTTTACTTCTAAAAGAAGCAAAATCTCAGACATAAAGAAGCTTTTAATCTGGTTTTATTTTTGATAATTGTAATGTCTTACACTAATTATTAAAATTAAAGGCAAGATGGTTCTGTAAACTACTAAAATGAAATTGAATGTGAACAATACTAATTTCTCAAAGCAAGGTCCTTACTAAATATCAGGCTCCAGACCTTACTGGGGCCTTCCAAGATATAAAGGGGGAAGAGAGACTTTTTACCAGGGCCTATAGTGACAGGACAAAAGGTAATGGTTTTGAAATACAAGACGGTAGATTAAATTAGATATAAGGAAGAAATTCTTTACAATGTGGGTGGCGAGTGTGAGAGACTAGACTGTTAATGACTCAAAACAATGGGCTATTTGCACAAACAGGGACAGAGACAAGGCAGAGGTGTTTAACGCTTTCTTTGCCTCTGTCTTTATAAACACCAATCATTCAGTGTTGTTTCACTGTAATCCACCCCAAGGGATCTATTAACAAGAACCTGGATTACCCTCACCTTCTTGGGTGGGTTATGACAGTGAGACACTGGAACAGGTTTCCCAAAGAAGTTGAGGATGCCTGTCAGGGTTTAACCTGACAGGTAGCTAAACACCACACAGCTGCTTGGTCACTCCCCCCTCCCCAGTAGGATGGGGGAGAAAAAAAGGAAAATTCATGGGTTGTGATAAAGACAATATAATAGGACACAATAATATAATAGGTGAGAAATGGAAGAGAAAATAATTGTAAAATAATTAGAATATACAAAACAAGTGATGCACAATGCAATTGCTCACCACCTGCTGAGTTATGCCCAACCAGTTCCTGAGCAGCGACCCCTGGCCAGCTTTCCCCCTAGTTTATATACAGACTAGGATGTCATGTGGTACAGAATATCCCTTTGACCAGTTTGGGTCAGCTGTCCTGACTGTGTCTCTTCCCAGCTTCTTGTGCCCCCCAGCCTGCTGGCTGGTGGGGTTGTGTGAGAAGCTGAAAAGTCTTTGACTTAGTGTAAACACTGCTTAGCAACAACTAAAACATCAGTGTTACCAATATTATTCTCATACTAAATCCAAAATAAAGTACTGTACCAACTACTAGGAAGAAAATTAACTCTGTCCTAGATGAAATCAGGACAATGCTCCATCCTGTCAGTGAGGTGGCAGCGGTGGCAGCAGGGCTGAATGTTAGACTGAGATGTACAGGGGGGTTCCCAAGCTCAGGGATACCCGAGCAGCAGCCCAGAGTCACATCAGGTCCCGGAAGCTCTCACAAGCCAACCAGATGAGGAGGGTGTGTTGCCAGGAGTACCACAGGAAATTTAAATGGCTCTAGGGAGCGTGAGCAGCCCAGAGGGTGTCGAACAGGGTGGGCAAACAGCACATAGCGTGTCAGAAGGACATGGTGCGGCAGTTTGTGTGACAGTTCGCGTAGGCAGAATGTGTAGGAGGGCACAGCCACCCTCCCGGCTCCTGAGGTGAGCTCACCTGGTGGTTTTTGCCTGCCCAACCAGAACAGACCCAGCAATGGTTTCCACACGGTCGAAAGTTGTTGCTGGCAGGAACGTGGTGACCCAGATGGAGCTCCCTCAGAAGCATGCAGCTGTTCAGGTGTCCAGCTGCAGGGAGTGTTTGAGCCTGGCATTAGAACCAGAGGGCAGCACAGATGACACCTGTGTGCAGTGTGACCAGGTGGATGATCTGCTCAGCCTGGTGGCAGAGCTTAAAGAGGAAGTGGAGAGGCTGGGGAATATCAGGGAACGTGGGAGAGAAATAGACCGGTGGAGTCATACTCTTTCATCCCTGAGAGAAATGCAGTGGATTGAAGCTTGGCAAGAGTCAGAGGAGCCCTGACCCATCAGGCAGAAGGAGGAGACCTAAAAGATGAGGGGGAATGGAAACAGGTCCCTGCTCAGGGAGGTAGGAGAATCCCCTTCTGGCCTCCCTCGCCTTCCCAAGTACCCTTACAGAATAGGTATGAGGCTCTGGAACTTGAGGTTTGAGCAGATGACAGTGGAGATGAGGGTCTGTCGGGGGGGTTGCCCAGAACAGCTCAGTCAACCAGATGCATCACAGCTACAGGTGTTAAGAAAGAAAGAAGCATAATTATAGTGAGTGACTCCCTTCTGAGGGGAACTGAGGGCCCTGTATGCCAACTGGACCCGTCCCACAGGGAAGTCTACTGCCTCCTTGGGACCCTGGTAAGAGACATTACTAGGAGACTCCCTGGGCTGATTCAGCCCTCTGATTATTACCCACTGCTGGTTGTCCAGGGCAATCAAAAAGGATTTCTGGCACTGAGGTGACTGGTTGAAGGGACAGGGATGTAGGAGGTGTTTTCCTCAATCCCTTCAGTAGCTGAAAGGAACAGGAGAACCCATGTGATCAACATGTGGCCTAAAGACTGGTGCCATTGGTGGAATTTTGCCTTTTTCGATCATGGGGCGGTTTATACAGCACCAGGCCTGCTGGAGACAGATGGGGTTTGCCTGTCTAAAAGGGGGAAAAGGATTCTAGCCCTTGAGTTGGCGGGGCTGGATGAGAGAGATTTAAACTAGTTTTGAAGGGGGAAGGCTTGACAGAGATGAACCTAGGAGTGGAAGGCCAGTGTTGGGGGTGAAATCAATAGCCCAGCTCAAGTGCATCTACACCAATGCAGCAGTGTAGGTAACAAACAGGAGGAGCTGGGAGGCACAGAAGCAAGCCATCCCTATGTGCTGAAAGATGAGCCAGCAGGGAATAAGACTGGCCTGGCTGAACAGGGAGCTTTTGCTGGAACTCAGGGAAAAAAAGAGGGTTTATGACCTTTGGAAGAAGGGGCAGGCAACTCAGGAAGAGTTCAAGGATGTTTTTAGAAATACATCAACAAAAATGGAGGGGCAAGGAAAATCTCCATCCTTTATTGGACGTGGGGGGAAAACATTGTCACCAAGGATGAGGAAAAGGCTGAGGTACTTAATGCCTTCTTTGCTTCAGTCTTTAAGAGTAAAACCGGTTATCCTGAGAGCAACCAGCCCCCTGAGCTGGTAGACAGGGTCACAGAGCAGAATAGACACCCTGCAATCCAAGAGGAAGTAGTTACTGACCTGCTGTGACACCAAGACACTCAAAAGTCTATGGGACCGGATGGGATTCATATTGAGGGTGCTGAGGGAGCAGGTGGAAGAGCTTGCTAAGCTGCTCTCCATCATTTATCATCAGTCCTGGTGAAACAGGGAGGTCCCAGATGACTGGAGGTTGGCAAATGTGACACCCATCCTCAAGAAGGGTCGGAAGGAGGATCCAGGGAACTATAGGCCTGTTAGTCTGACCTCAGTGCCCGGCAAGGTTATGAAACAGATCATCTTGAGCGCAATCACATGGCACATACAGGACAACCAAGGGCTCAGGCCCAGCCAGCACAGGTTTAGGAAAGGCAGGTCCTGCCTGACCAACCTGATCTCCTTTTATGACCAGGTGACCCACCTAGTGGATGAGGGAAAGGCTGTAGATGAGTCTACCTGGACTTCAGTAAAGCCTTCAATATTGTCTCCCATGGCATTCTCCTGGAGAAGCTGGCAACCCATGGCTTGGACAGGTACACCCTTCACTGGGTAAAAAAATGACTGAGTGGCCAAGCCCACAGTTGCAGTGAATCGTGCCACATCCAGTTGGTGGCTGGTCACTAGTGAGGTTTCCTGAGGCTCAGTATTGGGGCCAATCCTGTTTATTGATCTTTATTGATGATCTGGATGAGGGGATCGAATGTACCCACGGTAAGTTCATGGATGACATCAAGTTGGGTGGGAGTGTGGATCTGCTGGAGGATAGGAAGGCTCTGCAGAGGGATCTGGACAGGCTGGATTGATGGACTGAGACCAACGGTATGAGGTTCAACAAGGCCAAATGCCAGGTCCTACACTTCGGCCACAACAACCCCATGCAGCGCTACAGGCTGGGGGATGAGTGGCTGGAAAGGGCCCCAGTGGAAAAGGACCTGGGAGTGCTGGTCGACATCCAGCTGAACATGAGCCAGCAGTGTTCTCAGGTGGGCAAGAAGACCAGTGGCATCTTGGCCTGTATCAGAAATAGTGTGGTGTGGTGGTTTGACCCTGGCTAGATGCCAGGCACCCACCAAAGCTGCTCTATCATTACCCTTCTCAGCTGGACAAGGGAGAGAAAATATAGCAAAAGTTTCATGAGTTGAGATAAGGACAAGGAGAGATCACTCACCAAATATGGTCATGGGCAAAAGAGACTCAAATTAGGGAAATAAACTGAATTTATTACTAATCAAAATCAGAGTAGAATAATGAGAAGTAATCTTAAAAAAGATCTTCCCTCCACTCCTGCCTTCTTCCTGGGCTCTACCTCCTTCCCCCCTGGTGGTGCAGGGAGATGGGGAATGGGGGTTACAGTCAGTTCATCACAGGTTGTTTCTGCCACTGCTCAGGGAGAAGAGTCCTTTCCCTGCTCCAGTGTGGGGTCCCTCCCACAGGAGACACTTCTCCATGAACTGCTTGTAAAGAACTGATAGAAGCAGGACATTACCTTATGTTTGTTTTTGTTCGAACTGCAAGAAGCAAATTGTTTTGACTGTTAAATAACCTCAAGCCTGGAGACAGCAGCACCTGCATGGGGTACCAAGACTGGGTGTGTGTGGGACGTGCTGTTGTTATGTTGCTACCACCTGCTGTAAGGCACGGCACCTCCAACCCTATATAAGCAAGTGCCAGAGATGCACCTGGGGGAAGAGATCAAAGATGCCTCGGGATCAGACACTACACGTGGAAGATCGAAAGCGGGAAACCCTGCCCCCCCCACAAGCTGCAGGGACACGCTGCAGTCCCCACACTCACAGATTGGCTCCAGGAATTCCCCACACTTGCATAGCGGCTGTGGGGATTGCCCCCCCCATTATCAAAAACGCACTGAGCTGGGAAGAGGTTGGGGCTGTGCTGTGCGGACTAAGGTGGGAAACCCTGCCGCCACACACGACTGGCACATGCTGCGGGCACACACATGCCACTGCCCAGCATATGCCTTGGACACACACACTGGTGTCTGCACATGCTGTGGACACACACGCCACTGCCCGGCACATGCAGACACTGCTGCCCACACACGAGCTGTGCCCTGGCACTGCCCACACAGCACCACGATCAACCTGGCCGGACCCAGGACACACCGCAGGGCCAACACATGCTGCGAGAACTGCACTCACTGCAGAGACAAAAGACCAAAGAACGACCTGACGGAGATTCGACCCCATCACCAAGGATGAAATCCAGTGCTGATTTCATGGTGGTGGTAACACTCTTTCCTGTGCTTCTTGTAATTATTCTTAGCTTTTCCAACTTTTCTCTATTTTTCCTTCTTTCTCTCTCTGCCTCTCCTATAGTTAATAAAGGTGAATTATCGTTCTGGATATCAACATTTGACCTCATTTGTGTCTTAATCTCACTTTTGGGTATATTTGAACTCAAATTCTTCTCTGCATTTACGGATGGAGGCACACTTCGCCTCTTTGTACCTAAGTGGATTGGAACATCTTTTTGGCATCACATTTACAGGATACTCTAAAAGCGAGAGTGTTGATTCCAAGACAATAATTGCTCATCGATCATTTTCTAATAAAGAAATGAAGTAAGGTACCTTTATGATTGTTTATCTACTGTAACTGAAGTAAGGTACATGCTATTACTGTTTGCTTGATGAAAAAGTGTCATTAATGCAAGGTCCCCCTCAAAAGCAAAGTGTACTATAATTAATGCAAGATGCCCCTCAAAAGCGAGGTGTATTAAGAAGTGTTTAAAATAAGGTGCCTCCTGAGGCATGAGGAGTGAGACACTGAAAGTAACTTAAACAAGGTGCCCCTTGGGAAGACCACTCCTGTGTTTGTTGTAAAATGGAAAGTGATTCTCAATCTTTCATTAATCTTTCGGATGAATTTGGTGCTAAGCCATCCCCTCCAGGCATGGAGTGGGTGCAAGAAAATTGGTGTAATATCTAAGCAATTGTTGATCAAATGTCTACCCTGTGAGCTGGGGTGAGAGCCAAAACAGGGATCCCAAAGACCCTAATGGACGGCCACCCCACTATAAATTAGTGGTATTAATTAAAGAATGGCTGGCAAAAGAGGGATCAATAAAAGCTGTTTTCCTGTTACAACCCCTCCCTTGGAGTGATCACAGAAAGGGGAGATGGCAGGAAACACTTTCCTTTGTCCCCAGTAGGTAAACCAGGGGACAGATGGTGGCTTTACATTAGACGGCTTACCAAAAATTCCAAAGGAGACTTATTAATAATCTGTCCTATTGGTCCCCACAAAATTCCTGTAACCTTTTTAGTAGACACTGGAGCTCAAATATCTGCCCTCAAAGTTGAAGATGTCTCTTGGTGTGGAATCATTCCCTCACGTAAAGATATATTTGTTGTGGATACTTTTGGATACACCCAAGACCAGACAACAGCAAAGGTAAGATATTGGTTGCCAGGAGAGGAGAGAGCAATTGAAACCCTAATGGTTTGGGGAAGATTTCCTATAAATTTATTGGGGCTAGACCTCCAAAAGGAAAGGTCTTGGACTGACAAGGAAGGAGAAATGTGGGCTTTCGGGAAGGAAACCCAGCATTTGTGTCTGTTAGGCTCTGCCCCTGCTCTTCCTCCCTCCCTAGTAACCAATGTCAAACCTTACCCCTTAACCTTGGGAGCCAGAGAAGGAATCGCTCCAGTTATTGGAAATCTAAAAGAAAGAGGAATAGTGATTATGACACATTCCCCTTACAACGCTCCTGTGTGGCCAGTTCACAAGCCAAATGGCAATTTGAGATTAACTGTGGACTACCAACGCCTTAATTGCAAACACAAGACCCCTTACGGCAGCAGTCCCAAATATTGCTGAACTAATAGCTACCATACAAGAACAAACCCACCAAATCATGGCCACTATTGATGTCAAAGACATGTTTTTTATGGTTCCCCTGCAAGACCAAGATCAGGAGCGTTTTGCTTTTACGTGGGAAGGCCAGCAGTACACTTTTACCCACCTCCCACAATGACCTAAACATTCACCCACTCTAGCACATCACATACTGGTGCAAGAACTGTCACTCATTCCTCCCGCATTGGGAGTAAAAGTATACCAATACATTGATGACATTTTGGTAGCAGGAGATGAAATTGCACCCGTACAGTCAACCCAAACAGATATAATTAAACATCTAGAGTCATTGGACTTACAAATCCCTCCTGAAAAAGTACAACCCACTTTGCAAGAAGTAAAATTCCTGGGAATATGGTGGAGGGGAGGAATGGTCTGTATTCGCCCGGACACCCTCACTTCCCATGACCAAATTAAAATGCCTGAGAATAAGAAAGATCTGCAGTATGCTATAGGCTTACTGAGGTTTTTTGAGGAAATACATCCCTGACTTTTTGATAATTGCAAGGCCCTTATATGATTTGTTGTGGAAAAGGGCAAGGTGGGATTGGACCCCCCTCCATTATGAGGCCCTACAACTCCTAATTTTTAAGGCCAACACACACCAATCACTAGGCCCTATACACCCTACTGATCCCGTACAAATTGAGTGGGGATTTGCCAGTTCGGGACTGTCCATACATTTATGGCCGCAAGGACCTGATGGTCCCACCTGACCCATTGGATTTTATTCTCGAAGTTTTAAAGATGCAGAAAAACGGTACTCCACTTGGGAAAAGGGTTTGTTCATGGTCAGCCTTGCCCTTCGGGAAGCAGAAAGAACTGTCCGCCAACAATCCCTAATTTTTAAGAGGACCTTTTAAAGTCATCAAACCAATTTTGTTGGGAACTCCACCCTGTGGGAACAAGCTAAGTCACTCTGCACCTGCATTTAGTTAATCAGAATCAAAAGGAAGGATTGACCTTAGCTAAGTGCTTTGAAAAAGAGAATGTTATGTTTCTCAAAGTGGAAAACCACTTTGAACGGTCTGCATGATAGCGTGTGTTTTTGTCTCATGGCTGAACACAGCCACCACATGATGTGAGGTGAATGTGTGGGATCGAGGCACTGGTTTAGGACAATCCTGGGAATCTGGTTAACTAAAGAAAAACAACAGGTGCTGTTTATGAGAGAATATGAATAATAGGGGAACAACGAAAAGGATCGGTGGACAAGTCTCGAAATCAACTCTGTGTGTGTGCAGCTCCATTTTCTTTCAGCACCCATATTTGGTGACCCCGACGTGTGACCTGCATTACAGGACCCTCTTTCAGTGCCCATACATCTCCTGAAGGGGTGGTCCAACGAACTTCTGTTTGAAAATGGTATGCCCAAATTGAACATTATTGTACCATTTTTCAAGTAACCAAAGGAGTTCCCAAAAACCTTCCCTTACAAGAAGAGGTAACCCTGAACAACACAACTGACTCTCCACCTTCTGTGATTCAAGTTGCTCCCCCATATTCAGAACAATTGCAGAATGCATAGTTTACTGATGCATCAGCAAAGCGGGGAGGTAAAGTTTGGAAATATCGTGCTGTAGCTTTGCAAGTAAATACAGGAGACAGGATAATAACGGACAGGGAAGGTAGTGCACAAGTGTGAGAATTGGTAGCAGTTTGGAGTATATTTAACCATGAATCTGAAACCTCTGACTCCATATATATTTACACTGATTCTTTTGCTGTGTTCAAGGAGTGCACTGAGTGGCTCCCCTTCTGGGATAAAAATGACTGGGAAGTAAATAGAGTCCCTGTTTGGCAAAAAGAAAAAGAGCAGGAAATTCTTACTATAGCAAGAAAAGGGAATTTTCTGGTCAGATGGGTAGCCTCTCACCAAGAGGATGGAACCCCAACTAGCCACTAAAATAATAAAGCAGATGAACTGGACAGAATAGCCCCACTAGATGTATAAAACTACAGCAGAAAACTGGGACTGATTATTAGAGTCATTGCACTCAAAACAACAGCATACGGGGCACAAGATCTATATAAAGAAGTAGTAAGTAGAGGATGACCAGTAACTCGTGAGATGTGTCATACCTGTATATCTGCAATGTGAACAGTGTCGAGTCTGACTGGAGCATCATCCCCTGGAACAACCTCCCTTGCACATAAGAGACAGGAAGGGATTGTGGGATGCATGGCAGGTAGACTATATTGGACCTTTTCGGACATCCGAGGCAAAGCAATATGTGTTGGTAGAAGTGGAGGTTAGATCAGGACTGGTACAAGCAGAGGCTTTCCCTCAAGCAACTGGGGCAAACACTGTGGAAGCTCTTAAAGCATGGTTCAGTTTCTTCCCAAAACCTGTGTCAATTCAATCAGACAACGGGTCACATTTCACAGCTACTATAGTCCAAGACTGGGGCAAAGAAGAAGGAATTCAGTGGGTATTCCACACACCCTAGTATCTGCAAGCTAATGGCATAGTCAAGAGAACAAATGACCTGCTTAAGCGATTTTAAAAGCCCCAAAATTCAAGTTGGACTGGACAATTATGGGATGCTGTAAAAATGATGAATGACGGGGAATAAACAGATGTCCTAGACTCACAACCTTTTACCCACAGCTTCCCTCTTTAATATCAGCAACATTGAAACCTGAAAATAATCAAGAGCCTTCCTATTTCCCAGGACAGCCTGTATAGTGGAATTGCCTACTGTAGGAGCTGTACCCATGGTACTCACTGCTCCCTTAAATATGTACACTTGGAGAGCAAAAGACGCTTATGGTAAAGAACATAAAATAAGTGCTTGGTGGATTACCCCTTTATTTTAATGTCGGCCCTAGAAAGGGCCAAGCAGATCTTTTCTTTTCTTTTACAGGTAACTGTTTAACATGGAAAATACCTGGAGCTGTGAATGGAAGACCTCCAGTTTGAACTATGGCTCACCGTTCTAATATTAAACCTGTTGGTAACTGTAGTTATAATATGTTGGTTATGCTTATATGGTTATTTGTGTTGTGCATGTGCTCAGCAGAGCAGACTGCTGGAGGCAAGATACATCAGAACCTCACCTGGGAATTAATCAAAGGGTTTGTCAAAATATGGAACCATACCGATCAAGGTATATGTGTTGCTTTACTGGAATCTGTTGAGCAAAGTTTACGATTTTTTATACCATTGAATTTATCCTTTATCTTCAATATGACCAATGCAACCTCTCCAATGTGCCTACCCACATGTTGGGCAAGTGTGAAGTAAGATAGCATGCAGGTACCCCCAAAATGCCAGGCAGTGGAAAGATTGTAGGAAAATTTATTTCCAAAGTCGAGAACACTAGATGTAAAAAAAGATTATCCTAACGGCCCCCCTAACCCTCCCTGCTGCAGAGGCCCCTAACATGTCTTTGAGTGCTTATCTCTCTCCTCATAGAAGAAAGAGCCTCTCTGGAATGCAGGAGGAGAAAACATCCAAAACTGTCTTTGAGAAAGATGCTTCTTCTCAGCAGGAAATCTTTCTTAAGCGAAAAACTCTATCTCCTTGTAGTGAAATCTTCCAGAAAGGATATTCTATCCTTAGAGCAAGAAAGGAGTCTGGATAGACTGGGAAGGTACTCCTATGGTGCATGGAGCTTACCAAACTTGCAACCCTCCCCCGATGCACCTTGGGATTGGATGTTAGACCAAGAATCATGTAAAGCCGCATGCCCAAAGATAAATGTGACCATTTTATCTCTACCTGAATCCCCTCATCCAGTCACTGACAACAGTGAAGGTGAACTTCGACTTGAAACTATAACCTTTGAGGAATATAGCAGCATTCAGCCATGCTATTTTTACCCATGGGACCCACTATTTGACCCATTATACACAGATTAATATGAAGGTAATTACACCACAACTTTTAACCCCCTTTGGTGTGTGCAACTTCCTAATGTAACGAATGTACCAGAAAAACTTAATGTGGGCATGGTCTGTAAAAACATTATTTGAACCCAAATTTGCAGAACCTAAATTTACCATACTTCAACCAGAAGTCAGTTCTCTATTCAATTGCTCAAAGGTTATAACACGCAAAGAAGGGACAGGAGATGCTCCGGAAATGTGGTTTTTGCTCAGAGTTTGAACACTAATAAAGAGATATGTGTACTTGTTGGGGATATCCCTCAAAAGGCTGGAGAAATCAAGATGAGGACTGTAACACCACCCAACTACATCTTGTTAACCATTATTCATTATCCAATACAAGGCACTCCAATAAATACTGAACCAAAAGTCACCATCCTTGATTCTACAGATACAACTGATTGTAAAACTGCAAAGTATATAGCCCCTCTAGGGATGGCCTAGGGGTGCTCTAATGGGAAATTTTATTCACATTTATCATTAGAACACCATGCTGGACTAAAGTGTGGAGTTGGAATTCCCTCCTTTTGCCTCAGACATGTCTTTACTTTCACTAAAGTGTCCAAGGGATGCCACGATGGCAGTGTTCCCTCTTCAGAGGCAACAAAAAGACCAGAATGGGCAATTAAAGGAATCAGCATTCCAAATTATTATACCACCTGACAAACCCTCTCCTTGTTTCTTGAAAACTTTTTTACCCTCTATGTTACCTTAAAAAGACACCAATTTATATTAGAAGACATTTCCTGGCAATTAAGTTTACTGAGTAATTGGACACAACACGCATTTGGAGAACTAAACACCCAAGTCCAGCAAACTACTAAAATGACCGTACAAGATAGGTAAGCCCTAGATATGATATTATTGAAAGAACAAGGAGTATGTGGGATGTTAAATTTATCTGAAAATGAATGCCGTGTAACCATCCATAATGCTCTGACCTCCATTGAGGAGGCATGAGCTAAGATGAAATAAATAAGTGACCACACTATAGATTTATTTTACACCATGCAACCATGAGAATTGTTTGATGGATCATGGGTCACTACCATCCTAGAGTCTTTAGGGCTCACAGGATGGGGAAAATGGTTAGCACAAATTGGAATAGGAATTGTCATTGAATTTATGTTCTTAATTATTGGCTGAAACAGGAGGGTAAGCCCAAAAGAATTAACTAAGAAACTTGGGCCTGCTAAGAAGTTACTTGTCGGCGAGGAAAGCTCTGAACACTTAATGTAAGGATCCAAAAC
>NW_020925251.1:379621-457264 GCF_003984885.1 Neopelma chrysocephalum
TTAGCTATATTCATATGGCCTCGTGTTTCTAATCAATCCTCAATAGTTACTTACATCCAAAACGATCTGTGCTTGTTCTACCTACTGGACCAAAGCTTAACAGAGTGCTAAAGGTACATGTAATGGGCCTAGAGGCAATAAATTAAGATTCAGTAAGCTAAAGTAGACATTTGAATAGGAGAAATAGGCCGGGAGCCAGGGCTTTCTCCAAGCTTGAGCGAGCGGGTCAAGCACAATGGAAAGGAAGAAAGGTCACATTGAGGAAGATGAGAATAAACCCCCTCCCCATGGGATGAAGATCAGTTGTACCCCTAAAATTGGGGGCCAAGAGAAGCACCGCCCCAAGCTCCTCCTGAGCTCCACCTATACTCCGCCTGTTATCAATATGTATGAATAGATGCTGTAATCACTTGAATATGCATTTAATCACACCCGAAAAATTGTATAAAACTGCTGATTTTGTGTGAAGCCTTCGAGCAAGTTTTTCCAGCAATAGCTGGCTTGCTCCCAGCGCTGCTAATAAATACCTTTGCTGCTTAAAGATAAAAAGTCTCTGAGCAGTTTCTCAGACTGATTTTTCAGATTCATGGCATCGACCTAGTTAAATGCATGATAAGGTGCTTGCTTATCTTACTTTCCACCTCTGTTCGCTATACTTGTATCATCACCATGGAATAAGACTACATTGATGTTCCCCAAGGCAATGTTGAATCACAGGGTGGAATGTAAAGAACTGATAAAAGCAGAACATGCTCCATCATTACCTTCTGTTCGTTTCTGTTCGAACTGCAAGAAGCAAATTGTTTTGACTGTTAAATAACCTCAAGCCTGGCGACAGCAGCACCTGCATGAGGTACCAAGACTGGGTGCGTGTGGGACGTGCTGTTGTTATGTTGCTACCACCTGCTGTAAGGCACGGCACCTCCAACCCTATATAAGCAAGTGCCAGAGATGCTCCTGGGGGATGAGATCAAAGACACGCTTCGGGATCGGACACTCTGCGCAGAAGATCAAAAGCGGGAAACCCTGCCCTCCACATGAGCCACAGGAACACGCTGCAGTCCCCACACTCACAGATTGGCTCGCGGACTTCCCCACATTCACAGAGCAGCTGCAGGGATTCCTCCACATTATCTAGAATGTGCAGAGATGGGGAAGTGGTTGGGGTTGTGCCATGCCAGCTAAGGCAGGAAACGCTGCCACCACACACATGACTGTCACGTGCCGCGGGCACACACGTGCCACTGCTCGGCACACTCCATGGACACACGCCAGTGTCAACACATGCGGCAGACACACACACTGCTGCCTGCACACGAGCCACGCCCCAGCACTGACTGCACAGCACTGCAACCAGCCCAGCTGGACCCAGGACGTGCTGCGGGGCCAACACATGCTGTGAGAACTCCACTCATGCTGCAGAGACAGAAGACCGAAGAACGACCTGACGGAGATTCGACCCCCATCACCAAGGATGAAATCCAGTGCTGAGTTCATGGTGTTGGTAACACTCTTTCCTCTGCTTCTTGTAATTATTCTTAGCTTTTCCAACTTTTCTCTATTTTTCCTTCTTTCTGCCTCTCCTATAGTTAATAAAGTTGAATTATCATTCTGGATACCAACATTTGACCTCATTTGTGTCTTAATCTCACTTTTGGGTATATTTGAACTCAAATTCCTTTCCGCATTTACGGATAGAGGCACACTTTGCCTCTCTGCACCTAAGCGGATTGGAACACTGGTCTTACATGGGTCCCTTTCCATGAGATGCAGTCCTTCAGGCACAGCCTGCTCCAGCTAGGGTCCCCCACAGGGTCACAAGTCCTACCAGGAAACCTGCTCCAGTGTGGGCTTCTCTTTCCATGGGTCCACAGGTCCCTGCCAGGAGCCTGCTTCTGTGTGGTCTTTCCATGGGGTCACAGCCTCCTTTGGGCAACCACCTGCACCAGCGTGAATGTCCTCCACAGGTTGCAGGTGGATCTCTGCACCCCTGTGGACCTCCATGGACTGCACGGGCACAGTTGCTTCACCACAGGCTGCACCACGGGTTGCAGGGGTTTCTCCGCTCAGGTGCCTAGAGCACCTCCTGCCCCTCCTTCTTCACTGACCTTGGTGCCTGCAGAGCTGTTCCTCTCACATATTCTCACTCCTTTCTCCTCTGGCCACAATTATATCTATGCAAGAACTCTTTTTTTCCTTCTTAAATATGTTATCCTAGAGGCATTGCTACCATCTCTGATTGACTCGGCCTTGGCCAGCTGCAGGTCCATCTTGGAACTGGCTGGCATTGGCTCTGCTGGCCATGGGGGAAGCAGCTGATTACAGAAACCATCCCTGTAGCCCCCTACTACCAAAACCTGGCCACACAAACTCAATACATATGGCCAGCAGGACCAGGGAAGTGATTGTCCCCCCCTGTACTCAGCAGTGGTGAGGCCGCACCTTGAGTACTGTGTCCAGTTCTGGGCCCCTCACTTCAAGAAAGACATTGAGGTGCTGGAGAGAGTCCAGAGAGGGGCAACAAAGCTGGTGAAGTGTCTAGAGAGTAAGTCATATCAGGAGCGGCTGAGGGAGCTGGGGTGGTTTAGGCTGAAGAAAAGGAGGCTCAGGGGAGAGAAACCTTATTGCTCTCTACAACTACCAGAAAGGAGGTTGTAGCCAGGTGGGGGTCAGCCTCTTCTCCAAGCAGATAGTGACAGGACTGCGCCAGTAGAGATTCAGGTTGGACATCAGGAGGAATTTCTTCACAGAAAGGGTTGCTAAAATTGGAACAGGTTGCCCAGGGAGATGGTGGAGTCACCATCCATGGAGGTGTTCAAGAAAAGACTGGACATGGCACTTAGTGCCATGGTCTAGTTGACAAGGTGGTGATCAGTTGTATTCGTGCTTAATTAGATGCTGCCATTTTTGGTCTGTGTTTTTGACCAAGCCACCTGTGAGAGTCTGTTCTTTTCCTGCCAAGTTATGAGAAAACAAGCACTGATAAACGAGAACTTCATCCTTGAAGGAAGCATCTTGTATAAACTGAAATTAATTGGTGACTGGCTATTGGCCAACGGCCCTCCAAGGAGAAAGTGGAGAATGATGAAGTAAGCCCCCAGACTCATTTAGAAAAGACCCCCCCAAGGTGTAGCATGCAGGCACAGGGAAATTCCAATGTACACACGTGTGCGCAAAAGGGGCACCACTTACATAACGGGGGAGGGACCGAAGACCTCTAGCTGGGCGGTGCTGGCCACACCTTCTCAGGTAGATGTCATAGGTTAATTGTATTAAAAGCAGATAGCTCTTGCTGGGAGCGGGCTCAAGCTTCACATGGAGGACAATGTTGCCTTGGCAGGGATGTCTGCCATTTTGTGAGCCTGCCGACGCTCCGGGGATGCAGCTTCTACTATGGGGAATTTTAAGCATTCTGGGGTCGGTAAGACAACCTCATAAATAACGGCTGAGTGAGTGGGGGGTTGTCTTGGGGCTTGTTTCCCTTCTCTTTCCTGTCTCTCGGCTTCTCGTTTTGTTGGCTACTTCTTTGTAATAAATATTGGTTTGTTGAGTTTTCAACGGTGTACTGGTTTTGGTTTCGGCATTCTCCCTGCTACATCAGTCAAAGGTTGGACTTGATGATCTTGGAGGTCTTTTCCAACCTAAATGATTCTGTGATTTTGTGATCCCTGAAAGAGTTCAGTGTCAGGTTTGTTGGGGCTTGAGCAACCTAAGCTACTGAAAGATGTCCCTACTCCCAGCGGGGGGGTGGGAACTAGATGATCTTTACAGTTCCCTTCAAACCGAAGCCATGCTATGAATACAGAGTTCTCACTACTCTAATAAATTAAAATTAAAAAATTGCATTGAGAATGCAGTGTTTCCCTGCGGCCTATAGATATCTTCCAGATGATTAGAAGAGTGAAGGTGGTAGAAACACTGAAAGGTATTAACACTAATCATAGAATCATTTAGGTTGGAAAAGACTGTTAAGATCACTGAGTCCAACCATAAACCTAATGCTGCCAAGTCCATCACTAAACCATGCCCCAAAGTGCTACGTCTACACGTCTTTTAAATACCTCTAGGGATGGTGACTCAATCACTTCACTGGGAAGCCTGTGTCAATGCTCGACAATCCTTTCAGTGAAGAAATTTTTCCTACTATCCCATCTAAACCTCCCCTGGCACAACTTGAAGCCATTTCATCTTGTCCTATCTCTTGTTACTTAGGAGAAGAGACCAACCCCCACCTCACTACAACCTCCCCTCAGGTAGTTGTAGAGAGCAATAAGGTCTCCCTTGAGCCTCCTTTTCTCCAGACTAAACAACCACAGCGCCCTCAGTTGCTCCTCTTAAGACTTCTACTCTCAACCATTCAACAGTTTCATTGCTCTTCTTTGGACACACTCCAGCACTTTAATTTCTTTCTTGAAGTCCAAAACTGAACACAGTAATCAAAGTGTGGTCTCAACACTGCCGAGTACAGGAGGATGATCACTTCCCTGGTCCTGCTGGCCACGCTATTTCTGATACAAGCCAGGATGCCATTGGCCTTCTTGGTCACCTGGGCACACAGCTGGCTCATATTCAACCCACTGTCAACCAACCTGTGGTTCTTTTCTGCCAGGCAGCTTTCCAGCCACACTTTCCCAAATCTGTAGTGTTTGTAGAAGCCTAGAAGATAAGGGGGCTAATGTGTATGCCTCAAACACCAATAGCCAGATGGCTGTGGAGCCAACCAAGGACCATTGGTAATAACAGTCAAGGATTGTTGTCAAGAACATGCTGTGAGAAAGAGCAGGATGTGGTTGGAGAAGGGGCCATACAGAGGTAGGGCAGCACCTTTCTAGAATAAACGTCCTTTTTCCAGTTCCTGGAACACAGCACAGGCACAGGAATGAGGCCAAGAAGCGTGCATGGAATGTAGGTGGTATGAGATACTGGATTCGAATCTCATTGAATTATATAATTTATGTGAGTCGGAGCCAACTCACTGTGAGTGTGTGTGTGTGGGGGTATAGTGGGTTTCTGTGGCTGGGTTTTGGTAGCGGGGGGGGCTACAGGGGTGGCTTCTGTTAGAAGCTGCTAGAAGCTTCCCCTGTCCTGTGGAGCCAATGCCAGCCGGCTCCAGGACAGACTTCCTGCTGCTGGCCAATCAGGAGTAATAGTAATGCTTCTGTGATAACATATTTAAGAAAAGAAGATTGTGGTGCAGCAGAAATTCCAGCCAGGGAAGAGCGGAGTGAGAACATGGGAACAACAAAGTAGACACCAAGGTCAGTGCAGAAGGAGGGGGAGGAGGTGCTCCAGGCACTGGAGCTGAGGCCCCTGCAGCCCGTGGTGAAGACCATGGTGAAGCAGGTTGTCCCCCTGAAGCCCATGGAGGACCATTGGGGTGCAGAGACTCACCTGTGGCCCATGGAGGAGCCCATGCTGGAGCAGGTGGATGCATGAAGGAGGCTGTGACCCCATGGGCGGCCCAGGATGGAGCAGGGTCCTGCCAGAGACCTGCAGCCTGTGGAGAGGGAAGCCCACGCTGGAGCAGGTTTTTCCCGGGTAGGACTTGTGGCCCCTGTGGGGGACCCACGCTGGTACAGCTCATTCGGGAAGGACTGCACTCCATGGAGGAGTGACCCACAAGACAGCAGTTTGGGAAGAGCTGCTGCCCAAGGGATGGACTCACGCTGGACCTTTTGAGCCTCTTTCCTGGGTATGGCCATGCCTCAGCTGCGGCTGTTTTCCACCTCAGCTGCAGCTGTCTTTCACATTGGATTGGGACTGCTCAAGCCCCAGTTGGACTGTCCCAGTGTGACCAGCCGCTGCCAATAGCCCAAGGATTTCCCTCTCAGGAACCCCATAGCCTCTGCTGTGTGGATCGAGACCTCTGGCCTCAGCTGAGTTGTCCCTGCATGACCAACCACCACTGATAGTCCAGGGATTTCCCTCTCGGGAGTCTCATAACAGTGCCACAGCCATGTGGCCTGAGACCGCTGTACCTTGGCACCACGCCGGCATAAGCCCGACCCCCTCCACTGTTACTCCATGTGTTTGCATATGTCGGAACATACACCACCACCCTGATGGCATAGGACTTCTCTCCAAACAAAATATCCTTCCAGGTTTTGTTTTAACCTAGGAGGGGAGGGGGTAGCTAGGTAACATTTTCTGCTATTGTTGTTGGCTGTTTTTTGGTTTTGTTCCTTTCCACTTTTAGTAAAATTGTTATTTTTCCTTCTTCATTCAGACTCCTCATAATTTTTACCTTGTCAATATTGGGGGGGGAAATAAAAGAAAGAAAAGGAGGGTTCATATCATTAGAGGTCTCACCTCCCGAACATATTGTCATTAAACCAATACAATATTAATTGGCCCCCAATCATGGGGCATTGAGAGAGAGAGGGAGAGGAGTGAAAAAATAACAATTTTGAGCAATCCATTTGTGTATTAGATATAGAACAACTTAGCCACGATATTGTTAGAGCCATTCGTGTTTATTTGGCACCTATTCCTGTATACATATTTTCCATTCACAGGTGTTTCTCTCCAGCTGGGGTTTAAAACCAAGGTAGCCTTGTCTATTTTCCAGTTCATAACCTGGATTCGGGGACCCTGGAAGCCTGCACGGGCGTCCGCGGGCCGCCCCCAGGGGACCCCGGAAGCTGCCGGGTGTCCGCGGCCGGCCCCCCATGGGCATCCGCGGCAGGAGAAAGGAAAGGGGGAGCCTCGCCAGTGGGTGCTGCACCCTTGTGGGAGAAGAGGGGGGACCTTCCGAGTACACAGAGGTTTGCCGTTCTGGTTTGGGGGAGGGGAGGGGTGTCGGGCGGGCCATGGGGGTCCTTGGACTGGCGGGAGGGCAAGCAGGGCAACCCTGTATGAAATGTTGCAGGTGAGCAGTGCGCCTGAAGATATGTGGTAACAAAGTGGGGGGAGGATAAGGTCAGGGTGGATAGTGGGTTCTTTTGGAGTGATGGGAGTCCCGGCTGGGCTGGGGCCTTGAAAGGTACCTGAGCCTTGGGTGGGTATCGGGGCCGGAACAGTTTGTTTGTTTGTTTTTGGCTCACCTGTGGCTACTGCCCAGGTTCAATATGTTCTGGACACATTTATTTTGTTACATCTTGAAAGTGTGATCAGGTCAAAGGGTTGTTCCTGGGTATTTCCTTGGGATTGTATATAGATAGGCGGCAGTAAAGTAGGAAGTGAAAGACTTGCCCTAATTGTACTAATAGGAATGAAGCCTGTGTACCCCTATGTGGTTGCAAGCTATGCTGGCGATGGTACATGCCTTCAGTAGGGTCGCCCATGCCAGACAGGTCAAAACCGTAGGACCAGATACAATACATCCTTGGGCAGGATGAGTTTGTTAGCCTTCTGGCAGTCATCCTAGGAGAAGGACAACTCTAATCTAAAACCTAGGCAGATGGAGCTCACTTAGCCCTGTAAGACCATCCATCTAAGAGAAGGTCACTCTAATTAAACCTACATCCTGAGGACCTCGCTACCACTGTCCAAGCTTGCTTGGCCCTGGCAGATGAACCTTAGGATTAAAGGGTGGGTTCAGTTCCGTGCACACTGCATCTCATCTAAAAAATCCATTGCGCAGGCTCGAAGGCCTTACCCACATTTGCAAAGCCCTGTAGCGATGGGCGAGGGTTGAAACGGCAGGTGAAACGTGCACTGGAAGCTGCAGACCCAACCCTGCATGCAGGCAGTTCAGAGACTGACCGGAGATGACAGTCTCTTTGGGCAGCACCCTGAATGTCCAAGCAGCCTTTTCAAGGAGAGCACTGCTTGCTTCACTCAGAGAGGGGCCTAGAAAAGGTGGCCTAACCAAAGCTCATCTCCCCCTTCACCCGGTTGGTTAACCGCGGCCAACAGGCATCTTCTACTAATGCGGTCACACAAAGATCAAAAGACAAAGGCATACACCTGCCTCCAAAGGTGTACCCAAATTAACTCTCGCATGCTGGAACATCAGAACCATGCTTGATTCTGTGGATAGCGGACGTCCTGAGCGCCATTCTGCCCTAATTGCCCATGAACTATCACATCTCAACATCGACATTGCTGCTCTCAGTGAAGTTCGCCTCCACAAGGAAGGTAGCCTTAGAGAACATGGTGCCGGTTACACACTCTTTTGGTCAGGTAAACCCAGAACCGAAAGGCATCTCTCAGGAGTTGGTTTCATGATTAAAAACTCTATTGTTCCTAAACTCGAAAATCTGCCGACAGGTCACTCTGATCGCATTATCTCCCTACGCCTTCCACTACACAACAAGCAACACGTTGTCCTCTTTAGTATATATGCCCCAACTCTCCAAGTTGACCCTGCCGAAAAAGATAAATTTTACACCAACCTGTGCTGCCTTACCCAAAAGGTTCCTGCAGATGATAAGATCATTATCCTTGGTGATTTCAACGCCAGAGCAGGAAAGAATTTTGAATCATGGAAAGGAATATTAGGCAAGCATGGTGTTGGAAACTGCAATGATAATGGTCGCCTTCTGCTAGAATTCTGTGCGGAGCAACAGCTCACCATCACTAATACTATCTTTCAGCAGAAAAATAGTCTGAAGACAACCTGGATGCATCCTAGATCTAAGCATTGGCACCTCATTGATTATGTCTTGGTGCAACGGAGAGATGTCCGCGATGTCCACCATACCCGTGTGATGCCTAGTGCAGAATGCCAAACAGACCATTGACTTGTGCGCTGTAAACTTAACTTCAATCTCAAATTCAAACCTAAAAGGGGCAGTATCCCAAGGAGGAGACTCCAAGTTAACAATCTCCAATCAGCCACAGTGAGAGACAGATTCCAGGCAAATCTTCAAACTAGACTTGAAAACCATTCCATAGATTCTACAGATGCCTCTCCTGAAACACTTTGGCACCGTATTAAAAACAGCATCCTGCAGTCCTCTGAAGAATCCTTAGGGTTCTCCTTCAAGAAGAACAAGGACTGGTTTGATGAAAACAATCAAGAGATCCAGGAATTGTTGAGGAAGAAGAGATCTGCTCACCAAGCACACCTTGCACTGCCATCCTGTCATGTAAGAAAATCAGCCTTTCGTCTTGCATGCAGCAAGCTCCAACAGAAACTCCGAGACATCCAGAACAAGTGGTGGATCAATCTAGCTGAAAAAACTCAATTATGCGCAGATACGGGTGATCACAGAGGATTCTATGAGGCCCTGAAAACAGCATACAGGCCTACATACCAAGTCCAAAGCCCTCTACTCAGCGCTGATGGTCAAAACCCTTCTGACAGATAAAACCTCCATTCTGGATCGATGGTCTGAACACTTTCAGACTCTTTTCAGTACTAGCCATGTAGTCCAAGACTCAGCTATTCAGTCCATCACACAACAACCGGTGAAGTATGAATTGGATACTGCCCCCACTTTAAGAGAAACCCTCAAGGCCATACAGCAGGTGAAAATTGGCAAGGCAGCTGGGGTTGATGGAATTCCACCTGAAGTCTGGAAACACGGGGGCCAAGCACTCCATGCTAAATTTCACGAGTTTGTGGTGCGCTGTTGGGAACTAGGCCAACTACCATCAGACCTTCATGATGCAGTCATCATCACTTTGTATAAGAAGAAAGGAATTAAATCAGACTGTTCAAATTACCGTCGTATTACTCTGCTCTCCATTGCTGGCAAAATCCTGGCAAGAATACTCTTGAACAGACTAATACTCGCTATAGCAGAAGGAATTCTACCTGAAAGCCAGTGTGGTTTCAGAGCCAACAGGAGTACCACAGACATGGTATTGGTTCTCAGACAACTGCAAGAGAAGTGTAGGGAACAGAACAAAGGTCTCTATGTAACCTTTGTCGACCTCACCAAGGCTTTCAATACTGTGAGCAGAAAACGTCTATGGCAGATTTTGGAACGCTTAGGTTGTCCCCCCAAGTTCCTTAAAATGATCATCTCACTCCATGAGGATCAGCACGGCCAAGTCAGATATGGCGACGCACTTTCTGAGCCCTGTCTAATAACTAATGGTGTGAAACAAGGCTGTGTTCTTGCACCAACCCTATTCACAGTCTTTTTCAGCATGATGCTCCAAAGGGTCATGGCAGACCTCGGTGATCAGGATGGTATCTACATTCGATATCGTACTGATGGAAGCCTATTCAACCTAAGGTGACTGAAGGCCCACACTAAGGCCTTAAACCATCTTGTCCGAGAGCTGCTTTATGCTGATGATACTGCCCTTGTTGCCCACACAGAAGCAGCTCTGCAGTGTTTAAATCCTGCTTTGCAGATGCTGCTGAGCTCTTTGGGCTGGAAGTCAACTTAAAGAAGACAGAAGTCTTTTTTCAACCTGCACCTCAGGAAGTCTTCCATCATCCCCATATCCCCATTGGCGAATCAGAGCTCAAATCAGTCCAGCAGTTTAATTACCTAGGTAGCCTCATCTCCTCGGATGGTAAGATTGACGGAGAGATAGACAACAGGTTAGCAAAGGCATATTGTGCTTTTGGAAAACTCCATAAAAGAGTTTGGTGAAATAAACACTTGAAGAAAAGTACCAAGATCAGTGTTTACAGAGCCATTATGCTGTCTAGTCTTTTATATGGATCTGAATCATGGGTCATCTACCGCCACCACCTGCGACTCCTAGAACGCTTCCATCAATGCTGTCTCTGTACAATCCTAAACATCCACTGGTCAGATTATGTGACTAATACATCTGTTCTAGAAAAAGCAGCAATCACAGGTATCGAGGCCATGTTGCTGAGAACACAGCTGCACTGGGCAGGACACGCCTCAAGGATGAAGGACCACCGCCTCCCTAAGATCTTGCTCTATGGTGAACTTGCCACCGGCTGCCACATGAGAGGAGCCCTGAAGAGAAGATACGAGGACTCCCTGAAACAACATCTCAGTCTTGGCCATATTGATCAATATAACTGGTCTACTCTGGCCTCCAATCGGGAGACCTGAAGACACGCTATCTATAACGCTGCTGGATGCTTTTGAGAAAGCATGCAGGATCACCCTTGAGGAGAAAAGACAACGCAGAAAGAATCGTGCCTTGCAGAATATACCGCCTAAGGAGTCTTTCTGCTGTGCCTTTTGCAACCGGATGTGCCTATCTTGTATTGGCCTTTTTAGCCACCAACGCACTTGTAACAAATGTGGGCAGAGCCCTTCCCAAATCTTCGTTCACGAAGCCTAGCCATGACCCTGAACCTGGATTCATAGTGTCGTAAATTCAACACCTATAACTTTCATTTGGAATGTGTTCTGGGGGTTATATTCCTTCTCTAGCCTAAGCTGTTACCTCTGGGGGTTTATTGAAAATGGCACACAGCCTGGGGGAGAAGTGCAGGGGAGTGACTTTGCCCAGTCCTTCACCCATTTTCCCTTCAGGTCCACTACAACAGCTTTTGAAGTTTAAATTCCCTCTAGATGCTAGAGATACCTTCATCTTTGTGGTATGTCTGCAAATTTGCATCATTATGGTCTATCTCACGTATGGAGCAAGGACCAAGATCTCTTGGGAAAGTGTCCAGAAACCCACCCCAGGGGTGGACAGCTTTGTGTGGTATGGGTTGTGGAAGGACATGGATAAGTTCTTGGAGAACTTTTCTGCTCTAATGACCGAGAAGTTCACACTTGAACAACTTCAGGACCCTGTTAAAGTGATGAGATCTGTGAGGGAAAGGTGCCGTGGTAGATCTATGGAGGGGCAGCTCATGGTTGCATGCAGGGCTTTGGCCACTGCCTACCAAAAGCTGCTCAGTATGGTGCAGCTTGTCCAGGAGGAAAGGAAAGAACAAAATACCCGACACCACGGCCACTCAGGGTGTAGCCAAGCCAGAAGGGCAACCCCAGCCAATAGAAGTTGCCCCTATCCAAAGGAAAAAATATAAGACCAAATCAGTTTAACCAGTGGATGACAATGGGGACATGGGACCCTTACAAACAGTAGACCCAGAGCCAGAAATAATCACCCAATTTCTTTCATTTGATAATCTCCACAATTTGCAGAAAGACATCGCTCAATGACCAAGTGAGCCCAATTTGACCTGATTGATCTGAGCCTGGGATCTTACAGGAGAAGGCGCGCAACTTGATGGTACTAAAGCAAGGGATCCCTGTCCCAAGATGTGGGTATTGATCAGGGGTTCACGAGGGAATCTCTGGGTGCAGTTTTTAACAAGTGTAAGAGAGAGGTTTACTTTACAGGGATGACCTGCAGGGGCATCATCACTCCTGAGAGACCATGGAGGAAGGGATCCTATGTCTGAGAGAACTGACATTTTTAGAGGTACTTTTTGCAAGGGACAGGCAATTCAGTAGCCACGCTGACAAGGTAAAGCATACATCACAGATGTGGTGGAAACTTGCACACTCAGGGCCACCTCTGTACTCTAATTTCCTGGTGACAATGCACTGGAAGGAAAACCAAGAGACAGTGGGCATTACGATGAATAAACTCGGAGCATATCATGAGATTGTCCACACCCTGATAGGGGCTTGTATCTCTTCTGTAGAGAAATTGGTTGAGGACCTCTGGACTCTAACTGAGGAAGTAAAAAGTGACCACAAAAAACTCAGAGACAAGTTTAGAGAGAGCATTGTCCATGTCTCGTCAGTGCAAACTAGAGCCCCTGATATTTGAAAACAGTATCCCCCGACCATGGAGAGGGAGTGCACCACACGAGGCAAACTGTGGTTCCCCATGGGCAAGCTCCTAGACAGGGTAGGAGGGATGATATATCTGATCCTCCAGAAGGGATCTCCCAGATGTATGCACAGGAAGAAAGTCACAACTACCAAAACCAGTACTGGAGGGGCCCTGCCTCTAGCCAGGTAGAGACCAGGGATAACTGTGTCTATTGGACTGTGTGGATCCGATGGCCTGGCACATCAGACCCACAAGAATACAACGCTTTGGGTGACACTGGTGCAAAATGCACTCTAATGCCATCAGGATATGTGGGGGTGGAATCTATTTCCATTTCTAGGGTGACA
Organism: Neopelma chrysocephalum; assembly: GCF_003984885.1. NCBI lineage: Eukaryota > Metazoa > Chordata > Aves > Passeriformes > Pipridae > Neopelma > Neopelma chrysocephalum. The sequence goes on from NW_020925251.1 coordinate 392,593, forward strand.
GGGGGTTTTCAAGACCTGATGGTGTTGGAAGCTGAAGTGAGCTTGACCGGGAAGGAGTGGCAGAAACACTCCATTGTGACTGGTCCAGGCACCCCATATATCCTGGGTATCGATTACCTAAAGAATGGGTATTTCAAAGACTGAAAAGGACATCAGTGGGCTTTGGGGATAGCTGCTATACAGACAGAAGAGATTAAACAGTTGAATGCATTGCCTGACCTATCAGAGAACGCTTCTGCTGTGGGACTGCTAAGAGTTGAAGAACAGCAGGTGACAATTGCCACCACAACAGTGCACTGTCAGCAATACTGCATGAACCAAGACTCTGTGATCCCCATCCATAAGATGATTAGAGAGCTGGAGAGCCAAGGAGTGGTCAGAAGGCTCGCTCACTCCTCAAACAGAAGAAGCCTGCCTTGACAAAACACTAAACATTTTCTACTGGAATTCAGGGGTAGGATTGATATGGGGAACACAGAATGGGGTGACGGGGTAGGGGAATGTGCAAACTACTGTGCTAAAGGGTGAGGGAATAAGGGCTGCTGCTTCTAAAACCTACTTTTACTACTTAACTACTTATAAAGCTTATAAAATTAGGAAAATAAGAAAAAAACAGATGGACCTTACGGCATCATACAGTTGGTCTTCACTTGTCCAGATCCCTCTGAAGAGCCTTCCTACCCTCCAGCAGATCAACACCCCCACTAAACTTGGTGTCGTCTGAAAATTTACTGAGAGTGCACTTGATCCCCTTGACAAGATCACTGGAAGTGATATTACATAGAACTGGCCCCAATACTGAGCCCTGGAGAACACCACTTGTAACCAACTGCCAGCGGGATTTAACTCCATTCCCCACCAGTTATATATATATATATATACATATATATATATAGCATGCTATAGTAATAGGAGCTATCAACTAGCAAGCTCATGTGCGGGCCACAGAGTTTGTCAGCTGCACTGCTTATTGCTTTATTTTGCTGAGTTTGGGAACTCATTAATATAAACAATGGCTCTGTGCTTTGCCCTTACACCGATGGCCTTGTTATGCTGGGGGTGATGGAGGAATACACCCTCCCCTCCCTGCCTCAGATTGATGTGAATGGCCTTATAATGAAGTCTCCCATAGTATTTTCTCATCTTTATGTAAACTGTTTAATACTGTTAATATTACTAATACTGTTGGCACACTATGGAGTTCATGGAATCCGGTGTTATCCGGGTGTAAGAGAAAACAATCTTTAGGTGAGAATATATTGAAATGTGCCCTGAGGCATCCAGTTCCTGGGTAACAGGGTGTGTGGAAGGATTTCGGCAGGTTAGTAGGGCAGGTGATACCTCCCATTACCTGGAACTTTACACCAGATCAAGTAATCAACCCTGGCAAACTGACACGTCACCTGATGGAAGGGTGCCTTGCCTACCCTGATCAAAACCAGCAGCTTCTCGCCCTGTGCTGGGGCCTGGCCTTTGCCTATCAAGCCACAGTTCAGTACTCTCAGAGGACTGTAGTGGAGGCAAGGACCCAAGCTGCATTGGAGGACGCTATGGCTGAGATAGGGACTCAAACCACAACAACTACAGTAATTGCCCCAGTAGTGAAAAGGGAAAAACAGATAAGACAAGCTACAGGTCCATATCATCGATTACTAAGGGAGGAAGAAGAAGAAGAAGAAGAAGAAGGAGAAGGAGAAGAAGGAGAGGAAAGGGCAGATCAAGAAGCTGGTCCTTCAACAAAGAAATTGAAAGGAGTGAGACAAATCAAACAGAAAACTGAAGTCAGTCAGTCCATGATCTCATCAGAACTTTGAGACTTGAGATAAGATTACAGCTGCCAGCGAGGTGAGCGGATTCCTACCTTGCTGCTTCAGTGTTGGGATAATGGGGCTGGTAGTCAGCAACTGGAAGGTCATGAAGCCCAACAGCTGGAATCCCTTGCTAGTCTCTGGAGACGGCTCCTCTCAAGGGTGAGGGCAAGATATTAATTTAAGGAAGATCTTGTGAACTCCCCAGGAAAACAGACCACTGCAGATGAAGGTATCCAGTACTTGAGAGAATTAGCAGTGCTGGAAATCATTTATAGTAATCTAAGAAGTAGATAAGGTCCCTAAAGATCCAAAGGATGTCCCTTGCACAATGGTCATGTGGAGGAAGGTGGTGCAAAGCACCCCCTGCATCATATTCCAGTAGCCTGGTACCATTATATTACCTGCAAATGGATACACCAGCTATAGAGATGACGTCCACAGAGGTATAAAGCTTTGGTGGATACTGGTGCACAGTGCACACTGATGCCTTCAAGACACGAGTGCAGAACCCATCTGGATCTCTGGAGTGACAGGGGGATGCCAGGAGTTGTCTGTATTAAAGGCTGAAGTGAGTTTAAAGGGGGACAGGTGGGAAAAGCAACCCATTGTGACTGGCCCATAGGCCCCTTGTATACTTGGCATCAACTACCTCAGGAGGGCATACTTCAAGGATCCAAAGGGATATCAATGGACTTTTGGTGTAGCCACTGTGAATACCGAGAAGAGCAAACAGTTATCTACCCTGCCTGGCCTCTCAGAAGATACCCTTGTCGTGGGATTATTGCAAGTTGAAGACCAGCAAGTGCCAATTGCTACCAGAACAGTGCACTGGTGGTAGTATCGCAACAGTAGAGACTCCATAATTTCCATCCATGAGCTAATTGGTCGACTGGAGAGCCAAGGAGTGCTCAGCAGGACCGGCTCACCCTTTAACAACCCCATATGGCCAGTGCAAAAGTCTTATGGAGAGGACTATCATGGCCTGAAAGAAGTCACACCGCCTCTGAGTACTCCTGTGCCAGTCATGTTGGAACTTCAGTATGAGCTGGAGTCACAGGCAGCAGAGTGGTGCCACAACTGTCTCTAATGCGTTTTTCTCAACCCCTCTGGCAACAGAGTGCAGACCACAGTTTGCCTTCACTTGGAGGGGTGTCCAGTATACCTGGAATCGACTGCCCCAGGGGTGGAAATACAGCCCGTCCATCTGCCATGGACTGATCCAGACTGCACTGGAACAGGGGGGAGCTCCAGATCACCTGCAATATATTGATGATATCATTGTATGGGACACAACATCAGAAGTTTTTGAGAAAGGGAGGCAAATAATCCAAATTCTTCTGAAAGCTGGTTTTGCCATAAAACAAAGTAAGGTAAAGCAGTTGCTCTGTGTTGGTCAGCAGGGGGCGCTGTTGGGCTCTGGCAGTCGCCGCGTGGGGGCCCTAGTCACATCATGCCTGCAATCTTTTAATAGACTACTAACATCATAGCATGTTGGTTTGTTCAAGTTGTTTAAATGTTTTGTCTAACTTATACATTGCTTTACTGAATACCTTAGTTAAGTGAATTTTGATCATGTCCTGGATTCTTTTCTTCATGCTCTTATGTTATACTTAAATATAGAACATTTACTATAATGTTAATGAAAGCCACATAAACATAAGAAATAAGTCTTCCAGTTGACTTGCTCCTGTTCTGTATGTGTCCAGTAAATACTCTTGGGTTCTTCACAGCACACAAGCTCTGAACATTTAACACAAGCAGTGTCAGTGCCTGGTGCGAAGTTATAGTATACTACCTGCTTTGTTCTACATGATTCTCTGCAGCCCTTTATTAATAACTGACAACCAACCACTTCGTACTATAAAACCTGAATTCCTCTCCTACAGCCAAGTTACAAAAATTCTGAAATTTGAAATTCTTTTATGAAAATTGTTTAATGATCTAAGCTCTACTTTGCAGAAATTCCACAGATTCATTCTGTAGTCCGAACCCATGAGATTAAGCACTTCTGTTCATCTATTCCAATTTGGAGATTAAATCTATGTTCAAAAGTAGGATGCTGACCCCCTGTATGCTGACTGCAAAAGATTATGATTACCTACAACCACAGCATAGCATGCAGGTGACCCTAGCTGACCCAACGAAGCAAGAACAGCTGGAACCTATTCCGATCTCTTCACTAAAGATGGATATGATTACAAAGATATTATTGTCTACACTTTTACTATTACTTATTTGTTGTGGATGTTTTATGTTGTTTTCCTTGTTTTTCATCAATATGCTGCTTAAGTTGTTCAACAGTGGCATGGTCCAACCACAGACCATGCGATAGAATGTATTTATGCTTAATTAGATAAAGCTCCTTTAGTCTGTGTTTAGCCTAAAGCAAGTGCTGATAGACAAAAACTTTGTCCCTGAAACAAACATCTCGTATAATTTGAGATTAATTAGTATTTTACTATTAGTTGACAGCCCTCCAAACGCATTTGAAAGAGAAAGCGACAAAAAGGATGATGTTAAGAAAGACCCCCGAGATACAGCACACAGGCGCAGAAGAAGTACCACTTACGTGACAAGGGAGAGGCTGAAGGTCTCTGACTGAGCGGTGCTGGCCACACCTACCCAAGTAGATGTCACAAACAAATTATATAAAAAGCAAATAACTCATACTTAAAGAACAGTGAAATGAAAGTTGTCCTTACATGGAACACTAAGCTCAAAGTCAACAACAACCAAAGCAAAGCTTATTATTCATGTAACAACTAACCTAAGAGTTCATTTTCAGGGCATGAACGTTGACAGCGGAGAGACAACACAACAACTCTTTTTCTCTCACCCCCAACCTCCAGCTGCGAAAAAAGAAAAAAAAGGAGGGAGTGAGGAAAGACAGGTTCATGAGAGGGTCTTACTAACTGTTTTTTGAAGTTGTTTATCTAAATAGCCAAAATTGTTTTAAGATGCATGCATAAATGTGATGGAGAAGTAGAGTTTTTGTATTTTGACAGTTTTTGAAGTATTTTGTAGTGACTACTAACAGGTTCTCTTTGAAGTCCAAAAGCCCATTAACATGGGGAAGTGTGTGTTTTGCTTTAGAAATAGAAAGAGTATATATTTATCTTCGAACTATAGGAATGTTTGTATGTATTTGAGTTTTAAATTGAACATGAAACAGAAATATGTTTGTATTTTTACAAGTTATATTTTCATAAAGCAGAAATACATAATTAGATCTTATTCATCTGAGGGCAAAGCACAAGAATGACAATTTCTTAGTTCATAAAACACAGTGACATGAAACTCAGAAGTATGTCTGTATGAAAGTATGTTTGACAGTGGCCACTGTGAGAGTTTGTATGTGTGTATGTTTTGGTTTTGCTCACAAATACACAAACACCCTTAAAATAAAAACAGAAAACACATAACCCTAAATTGAATGGAGTTCCATTTACAGAAGTATTTTTAGATTGAATAAAAGCTCTCAAGAACAAACCCTATATTAGAAACACCTTTAAACAAAAGTTAAGGAGCACAAACCCTGAGGTCATCAAGTTGTTAAGTTTGATTCAAGGTCATTTGTTTATAGGTCGGTTCTGGTAAAGTGTTGAAACAATAACTGAAATAAAGTTAATTTCTGATAGAGAATAATGAGAATAAGTTAAGTAATTTGTTTAAGCTAACTAAACATGTTTTGTATTGATCCATGGTTATTTGGTTTGACATTGTTTGAAATTCTTTCTTTTTGCATTCGTTCCTTGTTTACCTTTCTATATCTAACAAATGTTTGATAGTCTTTTTTGATAGGTTAAACGTTTTTAATGTTAGTACTAAATTTGGAAAGATAGTCATTGTAACATTATTTGAAGTTTTGTGCGTTTTATTATGTATCCCCTGTTTGATATCTTGTGTTCAACGAGTAATAGGTCAGAGTTTCTCCCAAGCCTTATTTTTCAATTTAAAAACAAAAAGGGGGAATTGTAGTAAGGCAGCTTTGACCTTGAGCTACAACTGTGGCCTGGCAAAGGAACAAGTAAAACCTCATTAAGGAAGAAAGTGTGAGAAAGAGAAGAAAAACAGCTGCACATAGAGGAATGTGTTTGGGCACGAGAAGAGATGCCGGTGACCTGTCAGGAGACAGGATGGAGTGTGTGCACAGAAGCTAGAGACCAATTAGTGATGAGATACAGATGTGTGAACAAGAACACTTAACCAAATGACATATATTATATTAGTGCGCGGACAGAGAAAAAGTAAATAAAAAGAACAAGTTTGTTTATAATAAAATCGTTCTTTTGCCTGCCAATCTGCAGTCTGAGAGCATCATTTGGCCGCCGTCACAAAGGCTTTACTGATGTTCAGGTAAATTACATTCACGGCCTTTCCCTCATCCATCAAGCAGTTCACCTTGTCATAGAAGGAGATCAGGGTTGTCAAGCAGGACCTGCCTTTCCTAAACCCATGCTGGTTGGGCCTGATCCCCTGGTTGTCCTGTACATGCTGCGTGATGGAACTCAAAATTATCTGCTCCATAACCTTCCCCAGCACTGAGGTCAGACTGACAGACCTGTAGTTCCCTGGATCCTCCTTCCCACCCTTCTTGTAGATGAGTGTCATATTTGTTAGCCCTTTGCTAGTCAGCTGTGACCTCCCCAGTTAGCCAGGGCTGCCCATAAATGATTGAAAGTGGCTTGGTGAGCACTTCTGCCAGTCCCATAGACTTGCGTGTGTCTAAGTGGTGTAACAGGTCACTATTTCCCTTTGAATTATGGGGACTTCATCCTGCTTCCCATCTTTGTCTTCCAACTCAGTGGACTGGCTACCCAGAGAACAATTGGTCTTACTATTAAAGACTGAGACAAAGAAGGCATTAAGTACCTCTGCCTTTTCTTCATCCTTTGTCACTATGTTTCCCTCTTGCATCCAGTACAGGATGGAGATTCTCCTTATCCCTCCTTTTGTTGTTAATGTATTTATAGAAACATTTTTTATTGTCTTTTACAGCAGTAGCCACATTAACTTGGGCTAATTGGGTTTTGGCCTTTCTAATTTTCTCCCTGCATAACCTCACAACATATTTGTAGTCCTCCTGAGTTGCCTGTCCCTTTTTCCAAAGGTCATGAGCTCTCCTTGTTTTGTTTTTTTTCCCCAAGTTCCATCCAAAGTTCTCTGTTCAGGCAGGCCAGTCTTCTTCCCTGCCAGCTCGTCTTTCAGCACATAGGGATGGCCTGTTCCTGTGCCTTTAAGATTTCCTTCTTGAAGAATGTTCAGCCTTTCTGGACTCTTTTGTTAACCAGGCCCCTAAACAGGCCCAAGTCTGCCCTCCAAGAGTCCAAGGTAGGAGCTCTGCTAATTAGCCTCCTTACTTCTCCAAGAATCGAAAACTATCATTTCATGGTCACTGTGCCCAAGACGGCCTCCAACCATCATATCACCCACAAGTCCTTCTCTGTTCACAAACAACAGGCCCAGCAGGGTACCTTCCCTAGTTGGCTCAGTCACCAGCTGTGTCAGGAAGTTGTCTTCCACACACTCCAGGAACCTCCTAGACTGTTTCCACTGTGTTGTATTTCCAGCAGACATCTTGTGAGTTGAAGTCCCCCATGAAAACAAGGTCTAGCAATCGTGAGACTTCTCCCAGCTACCTATGGAATATTTCATCTGCCTCTTTGTCCTGGTTGGGTGGTGTTTAGCAGACTCCCACCAGGACATCTGTCTTGTTGGCCTTTTCCGTGATTCTTACCCATAAACGTTCACTGCTTTTATCACCATCATCAAGCTCTAGTCTGTCAAAACACTCCCTAACATTCAACCACTGTATCAGGGAGAGTTCAGAAGGATGCTGAAACTGAAACCATACACCATAGAAAGCTCAACAAAAACCAATATTTATTACCAAGAGGTGGTCAACAAAAAGAAAACCCAAAAGAGAGGAAGGAGGAGGAAAATAAGCCCTTAGTACGACTCCCCCTCTCAACAGGTGTTGCTTACGAATTTATCTTACCGACATCAGAATGCCTAGAATTACCCATAGTAGAAGCTGCATTCTCGGAGAGTCAGCAGCTCACAAGGTGGCGGGGGTCCCCGCAAAAGGCAACGTTGTCCTTTGATGTGAAGCTTGCATCCCACCCAGCAAGAGCTATCTGCTTTTTATACAATTAATTGGTGACGTCTACCTGGGCAGGTGTGGCCAGCACTGCCCAACTAGAGGCCTTCAGTCCCACCCCCCGTTCTGCAAGTGGCATCTCTTCTGCACATGCGTGGGAACCTTGGAATTCCCCCTGCACTTGCGCACTTAAACCTCAGGGATCTTTTCTAAATGAGTCTGGAGGCTTACTTCATCCTCCTCCTCTTCACTTTCTCCTTCAAATGCCCTTGGAAGACGGTCAGCCAATAATAAGACACCAATTAATTAGAGTTTGTACCAAACTCTTCCTTCAAGGACGAAGTTCCCATTTATCAGTGCTTGTTTTCTCAGGAAAAAGATAAACTCTCACAGGTGGCTGGACCAAACACAGACCAAAAGTATCAACGTCTAATTAAGCCCTGATACAAACCACTCGATCACCTTTCCTTCCTTGCCTACCCCTTCTGAAGAATCATAGAATCATAGAATCAGCGGCGTTGGAAAAGACCTCTGAGATCATCAAGTCCAACCCTTGATCTACTACCACCACGGTTACTAGACCATGGCACTAAGTGCTACATCCAGTCTCATCTTAAAAACCTCCAGGGATGATGAATTCACCACTTCCCTGGGCAGCCCATTCCAATGTCTGATTACCCTCTCTGTAAACAATTTCTTCCTAATATCCAACCTAAACCTCCCCTGGCACAGCTTAAGACCATGCCCTCTTGTCTTACTGATAGTTGCCTGGGAGAAGAGACCAACCCCCACCTGGCTACAACCTCCTTTCAGGTAGTTGTAGAGAGTGATGAGTTCTCCCTTGAACCTCCTCTTCTCCAGGCTAAACAACCCCAGCTCCCTCAGCCTCTCCTCATAGGATTTGTGCTCGAGTCCCTTCACCAGCCTAGTTGCTCTTCTCTGGACCTGCTCCAGCACCTCAATATCCTTCCTGAACTGAGGGGCCCAGAACTGGACACAGTACTCCAGGTGTGGCCTCACCAGTGCTGAGTACAGGGGAAGAATCACTTCCCTGGACCTGCTGGCCACACCGTTCCTGATACAGGCCAGGATGCCATTGACCTTCTTGGTCACCTGGGCACACTGCTGGCTCATGTTCAGCTTCCCGTCAATCCAAACTCCCAGGTCCCTCTCTGCCTGGCTGCTCTCCACCCACTCTGTGCCCAGCCTGTAGCGCTGCAGGGGGTTGTTGTGGTCAAAGTGCAGGACCCGGCACTTGGCCTTGTTGAACCTCATCCCGTTGGAATCAGCACAACTCTCCAGTCTGTCCAGGTCCCTCTGCAGAGCCCTCCTGCCTTCCAGCTGATCAACACTCCTTCCCAACTTAGTGTCATCTGCAAATTTGCTGATGGTGGACTCAATTCCCTCATCTAAATCATCGATAAAGATATTAAACAGAACTGGGCCCAACACTGATCCCTGGGAGACACCACTAGTGACCGGCTGCCAACTGGATGCAGCACCATTCACTACCACTCTCTGGGCCTGGCCATCCAGCCAGTTCTTAACCCAGCACAGAGTGCTCCTGTCCAAGCCGTGGGCTGCCAGCTTTTTCAGGAGAATGCTATGGGAGATGGTGTCAAAGGCTTTGTTGAAGTCCAGATAGACCACATCCACAGCCTTCCCCTCATCCACCAGGCGGGTCACCTGATCATAAAAGGAGATCAGGTTGGTCAGACAGGACCTGCCCTTCCTAAACCCGTGCTGGCCGGGTCTGATCCCTTGTCCATCCTGTAGGTGCTGTGTGATTGCACTGAGGATGACCTGTTCCATAACCTTGCCAGGCACTGAGGTCAGGCTGATGGGCCTGTAGTTTCCCGGGTCCTCCTTCTGGCCCTTTTTGTGAATTGGCGTGACATTCGCCAACTTCCAATCACCTGGAACCTCCCCAGTGAGCCAGGACTGTTGGTAAATGATGGAGAGTGGCTTGGTGAGCTCTTCCACCAGCTCCCTCATCACCCTTGGATGGATCCCATCTGGTCCCATAGACTTGTGAGGATCCAAGTGGCTCAGCAGGTTCCTAACTGCTTCCTCCTGGATTACAGGGGGGCTATTCAGTTTCTTATCTCTGTCTACAAGCTCCAGAAGCCAGCTGTCCTCAGGACAACCTGTCTTACTGTTGAAAACTGAGGTAAAGGTGGTGTTAAATACCTTTTTCTTCATCTTTGATAACTGTGTTCCCCCCCATGTCCAATAAAGAATAGAGGTTTTCCTTGCCCGTCCTTTTGCTACTGATGTATCTGTAGAAAAACTTTTTTTTATCCTTAACAGAAGTGGCAAGATTGAGTTCAAATTGTGCCTTCATCTCTCTAATTTTCTTTCTGCATGACCTAATTACATTCCTAAACTCTTCATGAGTAGCCAGCCCTTTTTCCCATAATCAGTAAGCTCTCTTTTTTACCCTAATTTCCTTCAAAATCTCCCTGTTCAGCCAGGTCAGTCGTCTTCCCCATCAGCTTGCCTTTCAGCAGACTGGGACAGCCTGCTCCTGTGCGTTCAAGACTTCCTTCTTGAAGCATGTCCATCCCTCCTGGACCCCTTTGTTTTCAAGGGTTGCTTCCCAGGGTACTCTCTGAACCAGTCTTCTGAATAGGCTGAAATCTGCCCTCTGGAAGTCCAGTGTAGAGGTTTTATTGATGGTCCTCCTTGCATCCCTGAGTATTGAAAACTCTATTATTTCATGGTCACTGTGCCCCAGACAGCCTCCGACCACTACATCTCCCACCAGCCCCTCTCTGTTTGGGAACAGAAGGTCTAGTGGGGCCCCACCCCTGGTAGGCTCATTTATCAGCTGGAGCAGGAAATTATCCTCTATACGCTCTAGGAATCTCCTAGACTGCCTCTTCTTTGCTGTGTGGAGTTCCCAGCAGACATCCGGCAGGTTAAAGTCAACCACGAGAACAGGGGCTGGCGATTTTGAGACATCCGCCAGTTGCTTGTAGAATAATTCATCATCCTCATCATCCTGGTTGGGTGGTCTGTAACAGACTCCCACCAGGATGTCAGCCTTGTTGGCCTTCCCCCTGATTCTGGTCCACAGGCACTCAACTTTATCATTACTGACCTCGAGTTCTACAGAGTCAAGAGACTCTCTAACATATAAAGCCACCCCTCCACCTCTCCTACCTTGCCTGTCCCTTCTGAAGAGCTTGTAGTCACTCATGGCAGCATTCCAGTCATGCGAGTCATCCCACCACGTTTCCGTGATGGTGACTACGTCATAGCTTTCCTGCTGCACGATGGCTTCCAGCTCCTCTTGTTTGTTACCCATACTGCGTGCATTGGTGTACATGCACTTCAGCTGGGCTGCTGATTTCACCCTTAACTAGGGCTTTCCACCCTTAGGCTTATCTCTGGAGAGCCCGATTTCAATCCCTTCCCCCTTCAAACCTAGTTTAAAGCCTTCCTGATCAGCCCTGCCAACTTATGGGCTATAGTCCTTTTGCCCTTGCTAGATAGATGAAGCCCATCTGATTTGAGGAGACTAGGTACCATGGAATTTGCCCCATGGTCAAAAAAAACAAAATTCTGCCAGTGGATCCAATCCTTTAGCCACCTATTGATAAGATGGGCTTTCCTACTCCTCATTCATCCCTGCTACTTCAGGAACAGAGGCAAACTTATATCCACCCATTGCAGCACTCCAGTAGTGTGAGTTATCCCACTATGTTTCTGTGATTACAACTATATTGTAGTTTTACAGATGTACAATCCTCCCCACTGTTCTGTTTGTTGTCCATGCTGCTTGCATTGGTGTAGATGCACTTCACTTGAGCTATTGATCCTGCCACCTTTTTGGAAAGAAGCCCTAATTCCTAATGTGATTGTTCTCAGGTGCTTCCATAGTTTCTAACACATCAACAACACTTGCATCTTTGCTGCCATGTGGATCTCCATCCCCTACTCTCATTAAGGTAGTTAAGGTGCTGTGTGCATTAGTACAGGGACTTTTCCATCTGGTCTAGTGGAAGGTGTCCCTGCCCATGGCAGAGGGGGTTGAACTAGATGATCTTTAAGGTCCCTTCCAACCAAAACCATTCTATGATTCTATGATTTCCATTGTGTTTCAGTGTACTCATCACATCGTGGAGCAGGTTGAAGGACCTCGCTAGCACACTGTCCCTCAAACATTGGCATGTTGCCCCCAGCCTTATCTCTAGGCCGGTCTTGCTCCTGTGGGGGGAGTTGAGGCCTGACTGGGCCTACGGGGCCTGTTGTTCCTGTTGATCCGGGGTCCGATAGCGTGGCGGCGGCGTTTGGACGATTGTGCTATCCCAAGGAAAGTAGTAAGATATTCTTTTGCTAATTCTTTAGTTTGCTAGATCCTGAGGTTTTTTTTGATTGTGTATATATGTTTTGGTTTGGAGTTTTTTTGTCCTTTTTTTCCCCCTTCCCTTTCCTTTTCCCTTTTGGAATTGTATATAGTATTTCAACTGTATATAACTGTAATATATGTAAATACATTTATTTTAATAGAGTTCAGCTAGTCTGGATTTTTCATAGTTTTTTTTCTTTTGCTCTTTGCCGGAGGTTTTTGTGCTGGTTTTTTGGGACTTGGCGGGGAGCCAAATCAAACTTAGACAGTTTTATCTTGGGGCATTGGCTGGGAAAGCTACCAAGAGCAATTTTGTTTTGTAAACATTGACCATTGTTTGGGGACACCACCTGGAGAGCTGCCAAGAATGATTTTGTTTATATAAACATAGCTTTGTTTGGGAACAAAGAGAAAGAATATATAAACATGGTCTTTTTATTCATTTTTTGGTCATCCTAGCCATTTTTATATATGTTTCTGGATACCCTGTAAGAAGTCACCCAGAAGGTATCTACCAATTTCTACTTTTCCTTAACTGTGACATCAAGGGCCTATGTCTAAGTCTGAAGAGACTGGAATGTTTGCTAAAGAGGATGAGTTATGAGATAGACCAAACTTCTCTCTCTCAGCAATTGTAAATTCAAAATTAAGAGGCTTTAATTGAGGAAGTGTGGAAAAACAGAAGAAATAACAACCCTTTATTAAAAGATATATGTATGTTGTCAAGAACAGTAAGAGAACACAAAAAAAACCTAGACAGTAGTCCTGTACCCAAAAGTCGCCTTCAAACAAAAGCAAAAAAAGTCTGAATACTTCTCTGTCTTCTAGCGCAGTTCTAATCACGGTTGGCAGGGGGCGCTGTTGGATCACTGGAGATGCAGAGCCTGCAGTACGCTGTGGTGATCGGCAGGGGGCGCTGTCAGGCTCTGGCGGTCATCGCGCGGGAAGGGGGTCTCGGAGGGTGATCTCAGATCGCGGGAGAAGCCGAAAAGAAAATGGGGACCCTTCCCCCAATGGAAGAAGGGGGAAAGGGAAAAAACAGTCCACCCCAAAGTAACTCACTTTTGTTCTCAGATGACGATGTCTCAGGACTCCTCCTTTTTCTCCCAGTGAGCACAAAGACCTCTCCGATGAAAAACACACCAAAACTTGGGCCGGAGGCAAAGGCAACCTGCGAGGAAGCCAAGGCCAGCGAAAGAAAACCGACCTCAAGGCTCCCCTCTCCCAAACTGCCGGCACACAGACTCTGTCTCCGTTCTAGAGAGCGAACTCCGCAGTCTGCCTCTCTCCCCCCACCCCCAGCAGAGCCAATCACCCCCTCCTAAAACTCCTCCCCTCTCCCCCCAGCCTCTTATGGGCCATCAGCTAGGAATGCGGCCTGGCCAACTAGTTCTTTTGTAAGGCTAATTGACTCCCTTCCCCCTTTCCATTCAAACTCCGTCTTTCCTACAGTGGGGGGCAGGGGGAAGAAAAAATTCCCCTTCTCGGATTTCTAACCTAGTAACAGAGGTCCCTAGGATTAGAATTGGCCCCAATCCTTACCTAAATTGTTTAGCAACGGTGCTATTATTGATAAAGGCCATGGAAGTGTTATTTAACATTGGAAAGGTAGTGTCGTACTGCTTTCCTTGTTGTAGGAAAGGCTGAACCTCAAAAGGATTCACTGGAACTTTGGGAAGGGCCTTGAAAAAGCCAGTTTCTGGATGGCAAGGAATGTGGGTAAATTTTGGCAAATTGGTAGGACGCGTGACACCTCCCATTAGTTGGGACTTCACGCCAGAACAAGTGTTTGATCCTGACGAGATGGTATGTCAGTTAACAGAAGGGTGTTTTTCATATGAGGATCCAAATATGCAGTTTTTTGCTTTGTACTGGGGCCTGGCAAGTGCTTATCGAGCTGCCATTGACTACTCTCAAAAGGCTAAGGCTGAGGCAGAAACTCAAACTATGCCACCTGAGACCAGCACCGCCTCTACTACATCAACTGAAAGCGGGACTCAAACTACACCACCTGAGATACCTCTTGCCCCTGTAGTGACAAGGAAGTCATGGATACCGGAAGCCCGACAGCATAAGTCTACAACCAATGGAAGATCAAAGCAAGTCAGATGATAACGAGGAGGGCCCCGATACTGATACCAGTGCCAGAACTCTACCAAAACCCCCAAGAATGGAAAGTGAAGTTTTGCGATCAATGACCCCAGCAGAACTCCGAGACTTGCGAAAAGATTACACTCGTCAGCCTGGTGAACAAATTCTATCATGGCTGCTCCGATGCCGAGACAATGGGGCTAGAGCTCACATGTTAGTAGGTCATGAAGCACAACAACTAGGATCTATCACCACAGATCGTGAACTTGATCAATTACTTGCAGAAAGGAAACCCAAAATCAGTCTTTGGGTGCAGCTTGTCACAAGTGTGAGAAAAAAGTATCCGTTCAAAGAATATTTAACGTGCCCCCCGAGAAAGTGGACTAAGGTAGAAGAAGCCATCCAGTACTTAAGAGAATTGGCACTGTTGGAACTCATGTATGATGACCCTCAATACGATTGCATCGTATTGCACAATGTCTATGTGGAGAAAGATAATCCAAGGTTCTCCTGCATCATATGTTCATGGTCCAGGATGACAAGAAAGCCTCTGACAAGCCAAAGCAAAGATCCGACGGTGAATGCTCTGACCAGAACCAATAGAGGGGCCCTGCCTTCTGCCAGGAGAAGGAGAGGGACAAGAAGGATAACGGAGTTTACTGGGTTGTGTGGGTTCGATGGCCTGGCACATCGGATCCACAGAGATACTGAGCCTTAATAGATACCGGTGCACAGTGTACATTAATGCCCTCAGGACATGTGGGCACGGAGACTGTTTCCATTTCTGGGGTGACAGGAGGGTCTCAAGAACTGTCAGTGGTAGAGGTCAAAATAAGCTTGATGGGAGACCAATGGGAAAAGCATCCCATTGTGATGGGGTCAGAAGCCCCTTGCATTCTCGGCATGGATTACCTCAGAAGACGATACTTCAAGGACCCGAAGGGGTACTGATGGGCTTTTGGTGTAGCCGCGGTGACTGAAGAGGAATCTAAACAATTGTCTGCCCTGCCTGGCCTCTCAGAAGATCCTTCTGTTGTAGGATTATTGCGAGTCGAAGACCAGCAAGTGCCGACAGCCACTACAACAGTGCATAGGCAACAGTACTGGATGAATCGAGATGCTGTGATCCCCATCCATAAGATGATCCGCAAGTTGGAAAACCAAGGGGTGGTTAGTAGAACACACTCACCCTTCAACAGCCCCATCTGGCCTGTACGTAAGTCTGATGGAGAATGGAGATTGACTGTGGACTATCGTGGCTTGAATGAAGTCACGCCGCCATTGAGTGCTGCTGTGCCAGACATGTTGGAGCTCCAGTACAAACTGGAGTCCAAGACAGTGAAGTGGTATGCCACTATTGACATCGCAAATGCATTTTTCTCCATTCCCTTAGCAGCAGAGTGCAGGCCACAGTTTGCTTTCACCTGGAGGGGCGTTCAATACACCTGGAATCGACTGCCCCAAGGGTGGAAGCACAGTCCCACCATTTGCCATGGACTGATTCAGGCCACACTAGAGAAGGGCAAGGCCCCAGAACACATAAGTACATTGATGACATCATTGTATGGGGGGACACAGCAGAAGAAGTTTCTGAGAAAGGAGAGAAAATCATCCAGATTCTCCTCAAAGCCTGTTTTGTCATCAAGAAGAGTAAGGTCAAGGGACCTGCCAGAGAGATCCAGTTCCTAGGGGTGAAATGGCAAGATGGACGACGACAGATATCAACAGACGTCATCAATAAGATTGTAGCCATGGCTCTACTGACCAACAAGAAGGAGACACAAGTTTTTCTGGGGGCCATAGGCTTTTGGAGGATGCACATCCCTGAGTACAGCCAGATTGTGAACCCTCTTTACTTTGTGACCTGTAAAAAGAACAATTTTCAATGGGGTCCTGAACAGCAGCAAGCTTTTGATGCCTTAAGCCTCTAATGGTTTTTTATTTTTCTAATTTTTGTAAACTTTATAAGTTTTATAAATAGTAGAAGTAGATTTTAAAAGCAGCAGCCCTTGTCCCTCTACCCTGTAGCACCCTTTAGTTTACACATTCCTTAACCCTCTTACCCCATTCCACGTATCCTATATCAATCCTACCCCCGAATCCAGTAGAAATGTTTAGTCTCTTGTCAAGGCAAGGCCTGTTCTGTTTGGAGAATGCTTGTATCTTAGCCTAAACCGCAGAACATGGTCAAGAACTGGGTGACTGTGTACCCTTTGTGCCCTGAAGAAGATGAGGATTGATGAAGAGAGGGTCTCAAAGCCCACAGACCCAATTCCCAGGGGGTGGACCAGAGCAAAGGCTACGGGGTGGACACTGAAACAGGAGCCAGGTCTAAAAGAGTTAACTGAGATATCTTGGCCTGCTAAGAAACCTCAATACCTGTTTTACTAGAACATTTTAGGAGCACTGGTTAATATCATGTTCTGTTCTGCTCACTGGACCAAAGGCCATGTATCTAAAGTGTATAAAATGGCTTAGTTTTGCACTTGCAAGTTGAGAAAGTTTGTCCAGCAGTTTTTCGGGCCGATTTTTCGGATTCATTTGGCAGGACACCTTCTCCACCCGGCTGCGGAATCCCTTGGAGGACGGAACCCCCTTGGGCGCCCTCGGGTAAGTCTTTTTACCTGAAGGGGCTCCCTTCTTTGGTGACTTCTTGCGAGGGCTGGACAAGAACACTGCCTATTGATAAAAGGTATTTGTATCTGGTTTCTGGTTTTGTCTATTCTGGTTCTGGTTATTCTAGTTCTGGATTCCCATAAGTCAAAGGTAGGATGCCGTCTGTCGCAGGGATATGGGAGAGGATGCTCTCCCAGGGGAATATCCCCTCTGGTCTGGTCTGGTTTTGTTTGTGTTTGGCCAAATATTGTTTATTTAGAGGGAAACAAGGTTGTCTTGTTCGTTTTCAGAAAAGTTATTGTGTACCTGATATACCTTGCTTACCTTGAAACATCCAGGAGCACATAGTTAAAGGTATTATCACGCTAAGAATTGCTATGTGAGAGGTAGTGCTGAAGAGTTAACTATAAGCACACCACTTTGGATAAGACCTAGAATTAAGATTTGTCCATTTTGCAACTGTTGGTTATATGTACGAGCCCTGTGTAACAGATGTAAGGTTTGCCTCCCCAACAGACAAGGTTGGGTCAGAACCAGCATGCATATTGTAGAAAAGAGGGACACTGAAAGCACGAATGCCCTGAATTAACAGGTGGAAATACAGGCACAGGAGGGGCTGTTGTTGCTTACAGAGTACTGAGTGAAGGGGGGGGCCGGAGGGCCAGTGCCTAAGGGACCTGCTGATAAAAGTTAAACTAGGGGAAGAAAAAGAAGAATTAGATTTTATAATTGATACCGGGGCTACATTTTCTGTTTTGAATCAAAACTTAATACCTAAAAGTGATAAATATGTTTAAGTCATGGGTGCCACTGGCCAATCAGAAAAGCTTTCTTTTGAAACCCCTAAAGTTCAAAATTGGAAAATCTGGGAGCTGTAATAGAATTCAAAATGGTAAAATTGAACTTAAGGTAAAGGAAGAACAATTAATAGCAACTCTGAGCTATGAGCAGCAATGAGCTATGTGGAGCCAAGCCAGGATAATTCAAATGTCAGTCAAATCTCAGATCAGGTATACCCAGGAGTTTGGGCTATTGAAACACCAGGAAAGTCGAAAAGGGCAGTTCCCATTCAAATAGAATTATGGCTAGGAGCAAACCCAGTAATTAGGAAGCAATATGCACTGAGGTTGGAAGATAGAAAAGGAATTGAACCAATAATAGTTAACTTCTTGAAATTAGGGCTTTTTGTAGAGTGTAAATCAGATTTCAACACCCCAATTTTACCAGTCAAGAAGCCAAATGGAACACATAGGTTGGTTCAGGATTTAAGAGCAGTAAATAAAATATCTAGAACATACATGCAGTTGTTGCAAATCTATGTACCCTATTAACAATATTAAAAGAAAGTCTAATTTGGTTCACAGTATTAGACTTAAGAGATGCCTTTTTATGCCTTCCCTTAACACAGGAAAGTCAAAGGATATTTGCCTTCAAGTGGGAAAATCCCACCACAGGAAGGAAAACTCAGCTCATGTGGGCAGTGTTACCTTAAGGTTTCGAAAATATTCCCACAGTTTTCGGGAATCAATTAGCTAAAGAATTGGAACAATGGCAGTCACCACCGGGAGAGGGTGTACTTTTAGAATATGTGGATGATCTATTGATTGTTACTGAAAAACAAGAAGAATGTGTCCAATGGACAGTAAACCTCAAACTTTTTGGACTTAAATGGTTATCGAGTCTCTCAACAGAAAGCTCAGCTGGTCCAGGAGAAAGTCATGTACCTGGGATATGAAGTATCGAGAGGACAATGATCTCTGGGGACAACAAGAAAGGAAACCATCTGCCAGACACCGAAACCACAGATGGTGAGAAACCTTCGAGCCTTTCTAGGAATGACAGGTTGGTGTTGTTTATAAATATATCAGTATGGGCTAAAAGTGTTTATATGACCTGCTGAAAATAACTAAGGGCAACCTAGTCTGAACCCCTGAAGCAAGTGGAGCCTTCAAACAGCTGAGATGAGAACCCATAAGGACTCTGGCATTGGGATTGCCTGATGTAACGAAGCCCTTTTGGTTGTTCTCGCATGAACAACAAGGAATGGCTCTGGGGGTCCTGGCTCAGCAACTAGGACCATACAAAAGAACAGTAGCCTACTTCTCCAAGCAATTGGATGAAGTTGGGGGACCCCTGGTGGCCTAGTGGTTAGCATGCAGGACTCTCACCACTGCGACCCAGGTTCGATTCCCAGTCCCCCCGGGCAGTTGGAGCCCATTAGCCCTGTGAGGCCATCCATCTATGAGAAGGTCACTCTAAACAAACCTACGTCCTGAGGACCTCACTGCCATTGTCCAAGCTTGCTTGGCCCCGGCAGATGAACCTTAGGATTAAAGGGTGGGCTCAGTTCAGCGCAGGCTGTGTCTCACCTAAAAAATCCATTGCACAGGTTGGAAAGGTAAAAGACCTTTCCCAAAATCTTCGTTCGCGAAGACTGGCCATTATTATTATTATTATGGATGAAGTAAGCAAAGGATGGCCCACCTGCCTAAGGGCAGGAGCAACAATGATCATAAATATAGAAGAAACCAGGAAATTTACAATGGGACAGAAAATGACTGTGTTAGTGTCCCACACAGTGTCAGCAGTACTGGAACAGAAAGGAAATCATTGGCTGTCACCCTCCCTATTTCTGAAACATCGAGTAATCCTGGCTGAATCAGATGACATAATCATTCAGGTGACTAACATTGTTAACCCAGCTTCATTCCTAGAAGGAAGAATCTTGGCTGCACCTGTCATGCACGACTGCTTGGAAACCATTGAAGCAGTGTGCTCCTGCTGCCTGGACCTTAAAGAAGAACCACCCCTGGATGCAGAAGACTGGTTTACCAATGGCAGCAGTTTCATAAGACAAGGTGTGAAGATGGCTGGGTATGCTGCGACCACCACTACTGAGGTAATCAAATCAAATCCTTTGCCTGCAGGGACCGCAGCCGAGAAAGCAGAACTGATAGCTCTCATTCGAGCTTTAGGATTGGCAGAAGGAAAACAAATTAACACCTGGACTGACTCCAAATATGCCTTTGGCATAGTTCACTCTCACGGAGCAATTTGGAAAGAAAGAGGACTTTTAACTCTTCAAGGAAAAGTTGTGAAATATGCTGAAGAAACTCTACGATTACTAGAAGCTGTACAACTCCCCTCTCAGGTGGCAATTATGCGCTGCCGAGGACACCTGAAAGGTAACACTGTCCCGGAAATAGGAAACAGAAAAGCTGATGCAGAAGCTGAATTAGCTGCTGCAAGAAGTAAAGAACTACCAGTAGCAGCTTTAGTGCTAGAAGAACTAGACACAGATCAACAGGTAGAATATCAGGAAACAGATTATAAGTGGATACATGAAAATGAAGGTAAGCTGTTAGACAATGGGTGAGGTTAACTAAAAACAGGTCAGTTAATACTATTTGAAAAATTAGTGTGGCAATTTGTAAAGGTAAAACATGATAAAACTTATTGGGGCTTAGACTCACTCTATTAGCATTTAAGGACCAGAGTAACAGGACCAAATTTATTTACCACAACAGAGCAAGTCACATCCCAATGTGAACTTTGTCTGAAATACTGGAACAAAAATACACCAAGGGGCAATAAGCAAAGGGCATTTCCCAGGTGAAATTTGGCAAATTAATTTCTCTGAGCTCCCAAGAAAAGGGGGTGGGGTCCTGTTATCTCTTAGTTTTGACTGAGACATTTTCTGGATGGCCTGAAGCTTTCCCATGTAGAACAAATGAATCAAAAGGAGCGGTTAAAATCTTGTTGAACGAGATTATACTATGGTTTGGAATGCCTAAAAGCATCTCTTCAGGTAGGAGTTTACACTTTTGTGCACGAATTGTACAAGCAATAAGTAAAGCACTAAAAATCAATTGGCAACTGCATATGCCCTACAGACCCCAAGCAAGTGGGCAAGTAGAAAAGATGAATCATCTCATTAAGCAACAATTTGCTAAAATATGTCAAGAAACAAATTTTCATTGGTATCAAGCTTTACCTATTGCTTTAATCAGGCTAAGGGTCAAGCCGAGGTCAAAAGAGAAACTGAGCCCATTTGAAATTCTATTTGGCAGACCCTACATGATGCAAGCTGTAAATAGTGAAGCTTTGGATCAAATTGGTAATCAGTATGTGTATGATTATGTTATGGTTGTAGGAAAACAATTGCAAAAAAATGCTATGGTGTTAGAACACCAACCCAAGCAGCCTGATTGTAAATTACATCCATTCAGTCCTGGTGATTGAGTATATGTTAAGAATGTTTCAGGAGAACCACTATGAGAGAAGTGGGATGGACCCTACCAGGTGCTGATGACCACCTTCACAGCAATCCGGGTGAAAGAGAAACCCACGTGGATCCACTACTCTTGAGTCAAGAGGGCTCCAGAGGAAGCATGGACCTTGGGAGAGGAATTATCTACTCTCAAGCCTTCTCAATGCTGACCTTTGGACTGATAAGTACACTGGTGTTAGATCAAGCCCTTGCCCAGAACTCATTATGGTCTCAGGCCTATAATGGGGTCTCTGATCTATTATTTTATTTACAACCAGATCTTCTGCCTCAGCCAGCCCAAATGAACCAATACAATGCATCCGTTATAGTCCTCCAAGGAACGAGGGTACTGAATAATTGGTAAAATCCTGATACCCCATACGATGCAAGTGTTTTAATAAGCACAGGTTAGATGGTCACCCAAAATTGACATTACTGTGAAACGTAATTAGTGGCTGATCAATGTTGGCACACCTTCACTCTAGATAAATCAGTTTCTGTGATGTGTCAGTGGACATTCAGGGAAGGAAATATAACCAGGAGATTTCCAACTACCAAATCTCCTACCACCCCATTGACTAAGACCACCACCAGCTCTACAACTCCTTCTTTAACCCGTGAGAGAGTGCACAATTTAACTTTTGCTGGACCTTACGTAATTAGACAATCAAATGAGCAGAAGCTACTGTTAGATCCCACATATTCACTGAAAAGAGTTCAAATAAACATTCAAGTAAACATATCACACATACAAAAAGACTGTCAGCCCTATATTCAGCAAAGTCAAGAGGTCTGGAATGCATGGTTTGGCACAGGATTAGGTGACCTAAATACCATAGACCAAGAAGTGTTAGTGAATAAACTAAGTGCCATCACTTCTGATTTGGGAAAACTCAAAGTCCCTTTAAGATCATCTTTGCTCACTGTGGCAGAAACACAATCGTTGGCAGATTGTTGAACTTCAGGAATACTGCCACAAGAAATAAGAGAAATAATAGCTAGAAACAGTTCCACTACACAATTTGAGAAAAATTACCAAGCGTGGTGGCAGTTAGTGAACTTCACTTACAATCCTCAACACGAACAAATTGAAGCTTCAGCCAAAGACCATCCTTCCTATCTTGACATTAGGAGCCATACACCAAAACATAATTATCAGACCCATAGGCCATAACGTTTGGGCAAGTTACGATCACACCAAGAAAAAGTGGCAGTCAGTCAGTACTGAGGCATGTATTCCTAAAGGACAATTAGGATATATCTGTGAAAATGCTGTAGTAGAAAATGAAGATTTATGCTTAGATACTGAAGATAGTGTGTGTACCTTTGAAACGCTTCCCCATACTAAAACCCAATCACAAGTCTATAACGTAGGAAATGGATGTGCATGTGTTAGAATCTTTTGTGTTAATTTTACCATAGGTACTTGTCATGAAGTAGTGAGTAGTACTAATTTTTTGTTTTACTAAAATAATAGGCTGTGATTTTAACTATACAATTCCAATAACTACTGAGCAATTAATTGAAAATGATTATTTGTTGTATCATGATGTACCTAAATTACACATAGGGATAGACATAAGTCTTTCCAAAAGATACTTGAACACCCGGATATAGAAAAGATGGTGCAAGAGGCAAATAAAACACAAAGGTAGAGCAAGTAGGAGAACATCATTGATAGGACATCTTTACAGGGTACTCCCCTACAGCATCACAAGTGTTTTACTATTTAATACATCCAATATTGGTTTTAGTAGCCGCTATGATTCTGCTATCCCTCTTAAATGCTTGGCTATGGTACAAATTGAGTACCATAGTCAAAAGGATGCAGATAATGTGGGCAGTGATGCATACCTATCAAAACCCATTAGAACTTGACAAAAGAATTTGCAAGGCAAAAGAAAAGGGGGGACTGAAACAGGAGCCAGACCTGAAAGAGTTAACTGAGATATCTTGGCCTGCTAAGAAACCTCAATACCTGTTTTGCTAGAAGAACATTTTAGGAGCACTGGTTAATATCATGTTCTGTTCTGCTCACTGGACCAAAGACCTTATTATAGAAAGAATAGGAGTAGTACACACACAGTAATAAATTAGGTAAACTAGATATTTGAATAAGATCTAGAAGGCCCAGAGTCAGGATTTTGCAAGCTTGAAGAATTCAGGTCACCTAATTGAAGAGGTCAAATTGAGGAAGACGTCCATGGCGACCACCAGAGGGATGAAGGCTTGAGGAGAAGACCCCCACAGTAGAAGACTGCGCATGTCTGGAAAGACTCTGCCCAGAGACTAGCCTACGTATTAATATGTATAATAAACGATGTAACCATGTATCTAAAGTGTATAAAATGGCTTAGTTTTGCACTTGCAAGTTGAGAAAGTTTGTCCAGCGCGAGCTGGCTTGCTCCCAACATTGAATAAACAAATACCTTGCAGCTTAAAGATAAAAAAGTCTCTGAGCAGTTTTTCGAGCCGATTTTTCGGATTCAGCAGAGAGGTCCTGCAGAGAGACCTCAACAAACTAGAGGACTGGGCAATCACCAACCATATGAAGTTCAACAAGGGAAAGTGCCAGATTCTGCACCTGGGATGGGGCAATCTCAGATGTACGTACAGAATGCAGAATGAGATGCTGGAAAGCAGTGCTGTGGAAAGGGAACTGGGGGTCCTGGCCGATGGCAAGTTGAATATGAGTCAGCAGTGTGCCCTGGCAGTCAGGAGGGACAACTGTGTCCTGGGGTGCATCACACAAAGCATCGTCAGCCAGTCGAGGGAGGGGATTGTCCCGCTCTACTCTGCACTGGTGCAGCCTCACCTTGAATATTGTGTGCAGTTTTGGTCTCCGCAATATAAGGAAGATATTAAGTTATTAGAGAGTGTCCAAAGGAGGGCAACAAAGATGTTGAAGGGCCTTGAGGGGAAGCTGTATGAGGAGCAGCTGAGGTCACTTGGTCTGTTCAGCCTAGAGGAGGCTGAGGGGAGACGTCATTGCAGCCTACAACTTCCTCATGAGGGGGAGAGGAGAGGCAGAAACTGATCTCTTCTCTGTGGTGACGAGTGACAGGACACAAGGGAACGTCCTGAAGGTGTGTCAGGGGAGGTTTAGGTTAGATATTAGAAAAAGGTTCTTCACCTAGAGGGTGATTGGGCACTGGAACAGGCCCCCCAGGGAAGTGGTCACAGCACCAAGCCTGAAAGAGTTCAAGAAGCATTTGGATGATACTCTCAGGCACATGGTGTGACTCTTGGAGATGGTCCTGTGCAAGGCTAAGGGTTGGACTAGATGATCCTTGTGGGTCCCTTCCAACTCAGAATATTCTGTGATTCTGTGTTGAATCCTTACTTCACTGAGAAATGAAAACTTTATCATTTTGTGGTCTTTGTGCCCAAGACGGCCTCCAACCACCACATCTCCCACCAGCCCTTCTCTGTTTGTAAACAGCAGGTCTAGTGGGGCACCACCCCTGGTTTACTCACTTACCAGCTGTGTCAGGAAGTTCTCTTCCACACAGTCCAGGAACCCCCTAGACTGCCTCCTCTCTGCTGTGTTGAGTTTCCAGCAGACATCCGGCAGGTTAAAGTCTCCTACAAGCACAGGGGCTAGTGATCATGAAACATCACCCAGACACTTATAAAATATTTCATCCACCTCTTCATCCTGGTTGGGTGGTCTATAACAGACTCCCATCAGAATGTCTGCCTTGTTGTCCTTCCCCCTGATTCTTACACATAAGCACTCAACCTTATCATCATTATCCTTGAGCTCTATACAGTCAAAACACTCCATAATGTACAGAGTCACCCCACCACCTCTCCTTCCTCGTTTGTCCCTTCAGAAAAGCTTGTATCCATCCATTGCAGCACTCCAGTCACGCGAGTCATCCCACCACATTTCTGTGATGGCGAATACATCATAGCTTTCTTGCTGCATGATGACCTCCAGCTCCTCCTGTTTGTTACCCATACTGTGTGCATTGGTGTAGATGGACTTCAGTTGGGCTATCGATTTCACCCCAACACTGACATGCTGCCCTCAGGTTCATCTCTACTGAGCCAGGTCTTATCCCCTCCCCCCTTTAAACCTAGTTTAAAGCTCTCTCAATCAGCCCTGCCAACTCATGGGCTAGAATCCTTTTCCCCCTTTTAGACAGGTGAACCCCAGCAGGCCTGGTGCCGTATAAACTGCCCCACAATCAAAAAAGCCAAAATTTCACCGATGGCACCAGTCTTTAAGCCACATGTGGATCAGGTGGACTCTCCTGTTCTTTTCAGCATTCTTCCCTGCTACACCTGTACTCCTCTCCCTTCAACCAGTTGTCCCAGTGCCCTGAAATCCTTTGTGATTGCCCTAGGGCTTCTCTCCAGAACCTGACCTGGACAACTAACAGTGGGTAATGATCAGAGGACCGAATCAGTCCAGGGTGTGTCCTAGTAATGTCTCTTACCTGGGCTCCAGGGAAGCAGCAGACTTCCCTGTGGGATGGGTCCAGTCGTGTGCTGGTTTAAAGGTAAACCGGCAGGAGAAATGAACCCAACTCAAAAGAGATTGTAAGTCAGAGTTACAATTTAATAAAAATAGTACAATAAGCCATTTGCAGCTGCTTGTTCTAGTTAACTTTTGAACATGATGTTGAATGCTGAAAAAGTAATGACTACTTTGCAGCACCTGCCCTTCAGACTGAGAGATTTTTTCTGTCTGGACAGGCAGTCAAGACAAGTGCTTCTGTGAATAAAATGCAGGTGCTCAGAAGTCTGCATAAATATGGCCATAAGTGCACATACAGGCTAGAATTATGTATTTG
Source organism: Neopelma chrysocephalum (assembly GCF_003984885.1). NCBI lineage: Eukaryota > Metazoa > Chordata > Aves > Passeriformes > Pipridae > Neopelma > Neopelma chrysocephalum. The sequence continues at coordinate 418,637 of NW_020925251.1, forward strand.
TGCTTTTTTCATTATTCAAGTAATACTTTCCTTATCATCAGCCAAGAAAGAGAGGTTCAAAGCCTAGGTAAAGCTTGTTGAGAAGACAAAGGGAAAAGGAAAGCAGTCCCTACTGATACCTTTGAACTTTTTGGATTTTTAGCATTTTGTAGATTTTAGAAGTAGCTGTACTTAGCTCACACTTTAGCACGGTAGTTTACATATACCCAAACCCTTTTTTCCATTTCATATCAAATCTTCTAAATTCCTTTAGTTTATTTAGACTTCCATCAAGGTAGGCCTTCATTCAGTTTAAGAACATTTGCACCCTGGCCTGAACAACAAGATACGCCAACAGACAAAGCAACCTTCAAAAGCCAGAACTTTGGAGGAGCTCCAAGGACTGGATGTTCTGCGATGATGAGGAAGATGAGGAAGAGGGGGTCTTAGAGACCCCTGACTCAATTTCCAGAGGTGTGTGCCAGGGGCAGAACTGGGCAGAAATGGGGGGCAGATAGATCTGGGATTGGAAGGGTAATACCTTAAATTGTGGAACCCCCTGGACATGGCACGAGCGTCTCTGTATCCCTGTGGTGGTTGAAGGCTTTCTATTAAAACTGCTCTCTTACCTTATGTCTACTAATGATTACTTGGTGAGTAATTTTTTGGCTCCTGATCTAAGGCAACACTACAAAGTGGTTGTCCTACTGTAAGACCCTAGGCTCATTGAAGGGGTTTTACATTAAAAATATACAAGACTCCAAAAATCTGCTTTCCAGATGTATTAAAAGGGCCTTCAGTTCTTTTATACCTTGAGAGAGCACATGGGAGAAGATGATGCACAAATTTCTCAGGAGGTCAAATAACATACTTTTTTTGTAAACTTTAGAAAATAAGGAAACTTGGCAAAAGTTTAAAGGGCAACATTCAACCAAAATAAAGCATTCCACGAAGCATTGACTTAGCACATGCTAACCCATACAATTTAGCAAATCCAACTCATCCGGCTTTAAGTTATCAAAAATATTAAGAAATGAAATTAGGAGAAGAAGAAGGAGAGAGAAAGAGAGAGAGAGAGAAAAGGCGAATTATAGTTACCACCCCAGATCCAGCTATCCAGGAGTCTAGGAAATGGCCGGGCCACAACCATGTGGAGGCTTTATAGTGTTGTTTTTATCTGCTCTGGCCCGGCTGTGGCGACCTCCCCCCCAGGTGGGACTTCCAGTGTGCTAGCCATTCTGAGGTTGAGTTAGGGGCTCCAGGGGGTGTGGTGTGGGGCAGTGCTCCCAGTGTGCCAATGACGGACAGCTGCTACAGGGCTGGCCAAGGAGGCTTCAAGGGGCTGGGGTATGGAGCAGGACACCACTCCACCTTCATGAAATTCAAAATGTCCCTTTCCCCCCCCAAAACACTTGAGTTGGTCTGAACCAATAATTAATATAATAATCCAGTGTCTCACACCTACTAAAGCTGCACTAAGACTATTTTCTGTCAGTGTAACCAGGCATCTAGAGAGACATTGGGTATCAGGCAGCATTTTATCAAACCAGCTATTTATATAGAGATATACAGAGGTGCCTTTCTGTCAAAATGGCAGCCATATTTTTCATCATTTACAGTCATCAGTCACAAGATCACTTCCTGCCAAACTGAGGTAACGGTGGTGGTACTTTAATGTCTTGACCTCTTTCCAGTTTCTTCTCACAGTCAACTAGATAGTTGACTCCATCAATGACAATCTGAACTAGTTCTACCTACAACAACAAGAAAAACAATAATAATAAAAGATTTAGGCAACATTTTAATAGAGGAAGAAAAAAATTGGCCTGACAAAGGCTGCAAGTAAAGTCAGACCCAAGGACAGTCATGACCTGGGCACAGAGATCACACATGCTGTGGCACAGGGAATATGGGTCACGCACTGATCCAGTGGAAGCCAATAGTAATTCCCTTCTCCCTACCCCTTCTCCTGTTCATGCTGAGTTGGATCTTCTGACGATAGAAATTTTCAAATAGGCCCCTAATTTCCACCAAATTTTGCTCCTACACATATCCCTATATAAATAAACAGAAGTGCTTAAATAAAATGTTTAGGCACGAGTTTAGACACCTATTTCAAATGTTACCACTCTGAGGGTACAAGATCCTCCCCAGACATTTGCTGAGAACTACAGCATGTCAAAGCCTTGGGTTCCCATCTGCTGTGTTCTCAAAATTTACATATTAGGACAAAGAAAGTGAAAAGGCATTGCCATGGATGTTGAGTCACCAGGCAGTTCTCTGTGAAGCAACAAATGCCAGTGTAAGCAAAGAGGTTCTGGTGTTTTGCCAACAGCATCTTGTGAGGTTTGGATTAATGCCTTTATCCAAATGCCTTTGGGCTTAAAAGCTATGGAACATTGGTCTGACATTTGGTAAATGACTGTGAAGACTACTGGCACTTTGTCTTCTATAGAAAGTGGGGGAGTTGCATTTTCTTGATGGATAGTAATGAGATATATAAGTAGCACTGAAATGACTTGAAGAATCATGCAGCGCCCTCCCTTACTGTTTAGCATGCTTAAAGCATCTGTACATATATGCTTACTTTTTGATGGTTTAGACTGTTTTTCTCTATTCTATGAAATACAACAGCTTTATTCAATATACAGTCAGTACTGTAGAAGAAAGAATGTACTGCATGCAAATGGACACCAGTGAATTGCAGAGGATGACCCATACATCAACTGTAGAAACTAAAACTTATTCTATGATATTAAGATATTAGTATAGTTTTGTGTGTCTAAAAAAGCAAAAATTATGTTCTCCTATGAGAAAACAGTCAACTGAAAACTAATTGGAATGGGGGTGTAAGGAGGGGAAGAGACACACTCATTTCCCCAATCCAGTGGTACCATGAGCCCTGAAAACTTCTGGATGCATGGGGTAGGAGGAGGGTAGTGGGGGTTCTTTCACATGACTGGGAGTTGGTAGGATGGCAGGACTAGACTTCTGGCTGCAACCGTTTAGACTAACTGTCTGTGGTGGGTTGACCTTGACTAGACGTCAGTTGCCCATCAAGCCACTCTATCACTCCCCTCCTCATCTGGGACTCGGGGGAGGAGGAGAAAATAGTATGGGGAAAAACCCTCATGGGTCAAGATAAAGGCAGTTTACTAAAGAAAAAGCAAAGGTCATGCATGTGCAAGCAATGGAAAAAACCCCAAAGTTTTTATTATCTTCTTTCCATCATCAAGGGATCTACAACCTCTTCCCAGGAAACAGGGCTTCAGCATGCATAGTGGTTGCTCCAGAAGGCAAAAACTGTAAATAACAAATGCCATCCCCTCCTCCTCTATTCTCTTATCTTTTATATATGAACAGATGTCATATGGTATGGAATAGCCCTTTGGCCAGTTTGGGTCAGCTGTCCTAGTTATGTCCCCTCCCAAGATCTTGCCCACACCCAGTCTATTGAGGGGCGGGAGGGCGTAATGTTGGAGAGACAGCACTGATGCTGTGCCAGCACTGCTCAGCAGTAGCCAAAACACTGGTGCGTTATCAACACCTTTTAGCAACCAATGCAAAGAACAGCACTATGGGGGCTGCTATGGGAAAGTTAACTCCATTCCAGCCAAACACAATACAGTGAAAGCGCATGACTGAATCCTAAAAGGAAAACTGCATGTTAATCCAGTCTTGATTTCAGTGACTGATTCCCTGCGTGGGTTAGTCCTCAAATCCTGCTTCTTTCCTCAGCATTTTACACTGGGTACATCAGGTACCTGTCCAAGGTACAGTACCTAGCTCCATTCCCAGTGTACAACTTCAGTGAACCCCATTCAGAAAGATGGAGAGGAACTTTTTACAAGAACATGTAGTGATAGGAAAAGGGGGAATGGATTCAAACTGAGAGTAGGTTTAGATTAGATATTAGGAAAAAATTCTTTACTGTGAGGGTGGTGAAGCACTGGAACAGGTTGCCCAGAGAAGTTGTGGATGCCCCCTCCCTGGAAGTGTTCAAGGCGAGGTTGGATGGGGCCCTGAGCAACCTGGTCTAGTGGGAGGTGTCCCTGCCCATGGCAGAGATGGTTGGGACTAGATGATCTTTAAGGTCCCTTCCAACTCAAACCATTCTGTGTTTCTATGATTCTATGATTCTTAGATACCTAGCTCATGTCCAGCACTGTAGAGAGAACCTGTACACCTAGTTCATAGCTGTGTACTCCAGCAGGTATTTGGGTATAAAAGTTTGTTCTGTGATACTGAGAAACATTGTACCAAGGGAATTCTGTTACCACAGTCAAAGGTTTTCAGTACCTGCACACTTTCAACAAAATGCCTCAGCACATGATGTAAGCAAGTCACACTTATGGAACTTGCTCAGGAACTTGTCATATTTGACAAACACTGTATGTACAGTAGTAATTTTTTGTTGTGTAAGCCTTTTCATTGGATCAAATTCACTAGGAGAAAAAACTGCCATAGCTCTAAAAAGTGACTCTAAATTCATAGTGAAATCAGAGGGAAACTGACATATCAGTGCAGATCTGAGTTTAAAAGCAAGGAAAAAACCAAATTGATTACCTCTGATCGACCCATGCGGTCCAGGTTGGAGATATCATACACGTCTGCAACAGCTGCTGTGTCTACTCCACCAGTGCCGCGCTTCTGCAGCCTCAAGTTCTCCAGGATTTTTGGAAACCTGGGATCCTAACAGAAAAAATAGGTTTGTTCATATTGTCTTTTGCTTTGCTTATTGTTATTATCCATGATCTAGTACCATCTCCAGAAAGACAGGCAGAGACAGTTTCCTCTGTCTTTGGATTATAACCTGTCTTGGGGTCTGTCTGCTGAGTAGATTAATTTCCATAAAAAATATAACAATTTTCATAATACAAGTGTGCTCAATTAGTAAGGCATTATGCCTGGGACCTAGCTGTTGCACATCTTGAAAACATCCAATTGCTGTAAACTGTCATTTTTTTTTCTTTATAAATCATGTGAAGACCTTATTTACATCACTGGCTTTTTAAACAATTTATGTACCTTGCTAAGGTTTGGCAGCTTTACATGTACTCCAGCACGTAAACCAGTTCCTAGGTTCGAAGGACAAGTCAGAACATATCCAAGACGTTCATTCCACATGAATTCCCAGCCTCGTTCTTTAATTAATCTTTCAACCTATGAAGGCAAAAAAAAGAGAAAAAAAAAAGAAAGAAATGCACACAAACTTGTCATCTTCTGACACTTTTTTATAGATTAAATTCTTTTCACTTTGTATCTATGTTGATGATGAACTTCATTATTCACCAATGGAGGTACATACACATATACTCAAGTAAAGTCTGTTTTGGCTCTGGTATGAACCTTTGCATTCATCAGGCATCAAGTTCCCCAGTGAATATTACAAAAATTTCTTCATAATTTTCTAACTACCATTAACTTGAAGGCTCTTTATCACTTTATCACATGACCTTAGCCCATGAAGCCATATGCTTACATAGTAATTCTGGCTTTTACCTATAGTATAAATGACTTTCTAGCCTTTGTGCTTTTAGAGCCAAGTTGCAAAGCATAAGTCCAAACATCTCAAACACTGTGTAGCAAACAAAAGGAGTCAAAGCCTAGTTTTATATAATTTTCAAGGCGATTACGTGATGCTAGATGAAGGACACTTGATTTCTAAATGCTTAAATTTCACAGCCCTGCTTCCACTATGAAAAGACTACATAGCTCCTCTATAATGTAAGTGCTTTTGCAATTCACAGAATATCCTGAATTGGAAGGAACCCACAAGGATCATTGAGTCCAACTGTTGAGTGAATGGCCTGTACAGATATTGTACCCATGACTTTGGCATTATTAGCACCATGCTCTAAACAACTGAGCTAATCTCAGGGTCAGTAGTTCTAAAATCCAGTTACAAAGGAGACTGAAATCATTATCCTCGGAAATATCACAAAGGTCTATTGACCTTTTAATAAGCTACTATTCTGTCCACTCAGCTACACTTCTGAGACTTAATTCTGTGACCCAAATCCAATTTCAGTTCAGTAAAACCACTGTCAGAAGAGAATCAGATACCTATGCCAGTTCAGGTTCACAAGACCTCTGCAATATAGGCAAATAATTCCATTCTGCAGAAGGATACAAAATAATGGACTATTCTGACATTTCAATATTTTGTGAGGATGCAGAATATGCTCATAAAAAACTAGACCTGATTTCCTGCCTCATGCACTTGCTCTGGTCACAGTTCCCAAAGCTATCTGACCACTTCATACAGCAAGGTCCAGAGGTCCACTTCTCTTGAACAATAGATAAGCACAGTAGCAGAGGAAAACATGGAAACAACATCCCCAAGCTATGTCACTTAGACCATAATCCTGTACGTTTCTCAGTCTCACGGATATGCCTGAGAAGCATACCAGATCCCAGTGAACCACCCAGATGCCAACAAAGCATCAATTAGGCGCTTTTGTTTTTCCATGTTCCCAAACTCACTACATGTTCAAAATTTCTTAGAGATGCTCTGAACTTACCTTCAGGGACCACTTCCACAATCAGATAATCATAGAATCATAGAATGCTTTGGGTTGGAAGGGACCTTAAAGATCATCTGGTTCCAATCCTCCTGCCGTGGGCAGGGACACCTTTCACTAGACCAGGTTGTTTAGAGCCTCATCCAACTTGGCCTTTAACACTTCCAGGGAGGGGGCATCCACAACTTCTCTGGGCAACCTGTTCCAGTGCCTCACCATCCTCACAGTAAAGAATTTCTTCCTAATATCTAATCTAAACTTGCCCTCTTTCAGTTTGAAGTCATTCCTCCTTGTCCTGTCACTACATGCTCTTGTAAAAAGTCCCTCTCCAGCTTTCCTGTAGTCCCCCTTCAGGGAGTAGAAGGTCGCAATTAGGTCCCCCGAAACCTTCTCTTCTCCAGGCTGAACAATCCCAACTCTCTCAGCCTTTCCTCATAGGAGAAGTGTTCTATCCCTCTAATCATCTTCATGGTCTTCCTCTGGACTCGCTCCAACATGTCTCAGTCCCTCCTGTGCTGAGGACCCAAGAGCTGAATGCAATACTCCAAGTGGGGTCTCACAAAGGCAGAGTAGAGGGGCAGATTCACCTCCCTCAGCCTGCTGGTCATGCTTCTTTTGATGCAGCCCAGGATAGGATTCTGGGCTGCAAGCGCACATTGCCAGCTCATGTCCAGCCTCTTGTCCACCAGAACCCCCTAGTCCTTCTTGGCAGGGCTGCTCTCCATCTGTTCATCCCACAGCCTGTATTGATTCCAGGGATTGCCCCAACCCAGGTGCAGCACCTTGCACTTGGTCTTATTAAACCTCATGAGATTCCCATAGGCCCACTTCTCGAGCTTGTCCTGGTCCCTCTGGATGGCATCCCATCCTTCAGGAGTGTCAACCACACCATACAGCTTGGTGTTGTCTGCAAACTTGCTGAGGATTTACTCTATCCCTTTGTTAATAACACTGGCCCCAATATGGACCCCTGAAGGTCACCACTCATCACTGATGTCCATCGGGCCTCTGAGCAGTTGACCACTACCCTCTGAATGTGACTGTCCAGACAATTATTTATCCATCTAACAGTCCACACATCCAATCCATCTCTCTCCACTTTAGAGAGGATGTTGTGGGGGACTGTGTCAAAGGCCTCACAGAATTCCAGATAAATGACATCTGTAGTTCTTTCTTTGTCTATTGATGTTGTCACCCCATCATAGAAGGCCGCTAGATTGGTCAGACAGGACTTGCCCTTGGTGAAGCCATGATGGCTGTCTCTAATCACATCCCTGTTCTCCATGTGCCTTAGTATAGCTTCTAGAGGATCTGTTCCATGATCTTCCCAGGTGCAGAGGTGAGGCTGATAGGTCATTAGTTCTAAGGGTCCTCCTGATCCCTTTGAACTTTTTGGATTTTTAGCTTTTTTTAGATTTTAGAAGTTATTGTGTAGTAAATGTAGATTTTAATGTAGCTGTAAAATCTTTCACACTTTAGAGCAGTACTTAGGACTCACTAAACCCTTTTCCCCCATTTCATATCAAATTTTCTAAATTCTTCAGGCTTGTTTAGACTCCTTTTCAAGGTAGAATTGTAGAAAACACCCTCTGTTGAAGAACATTTGCACCCTAGGCCTGAAGAACAAGATACCATCATAGTCAAAGCAACCTTCAAACCCGGAACCTTAAAGGAGCTCCAAAGACAGTACGTGCCATGAAGAAGAGGAAGATGAGGAAGAAAGGGGTCTTAAGATCCCCGACTCAATTTCCAGAGGGGTGTGCTGGGGGAGGATCTGGGGGGCGGATGGTTCTGGGATTGGATGGACAATACTATAAAATTGTAGAGCCAATAGACACCACGCACACGCCTTTTTTTCTGTATTCCCCATGCCTGAAGGCCTCCATTAAAGACCTGCTCTTTATCTTATCTCTACTAAATTTACCTGGAGTATTTCTTTGCTCCTGATCTTAAGGCAACACTCCTTTCTACCCTTTTAAAAGATGGGTACAATGTTTCCCTTTTTCCAGTCACCTGGCACTTCATCTGGGTGCCAGGACTTTTCAAATACCATGAAGAGTGGTTTGGCAACTACATCAGCCAATTCCCTCAGAACGCTGGGATGCATCTCATTGGGTCCCATAGACTTATGTATGTTCTGGTTTTTCGGGTGGCCATGAACCTGATCTTTACTTACAGTGGGAAGCACTTCACTCCCCCAGTCCCCATCCTGCTGTCTATACACAGGAGAAGTGTGGGAAGAGAGGTTGCCATTGAAGACTGAAGAAAAAACTGTTGAGTACCTCAACTTTCTCCTCATCCATTGTTACCAGTTTTCCAGCACTGTTTATCAGGAGGGATACACCTTCTTTGATCTTCCTTTTCTGGTTAACATACCTGTAGAAACCATTATAGTTCCCTGCTTTCCCTACTTTGCCATGTGGTGTTTGTTTGGGTTTTTTTCAGGTGAAGGTCTGTGCTGGTGTCTTTGAAGTGATATGGGAGTGCACAGTTGTATGAGCTATACAGCAGTTGGAGATTTCCTGAGACAGGAGAGTCTCTAGAAATCCAGAGAAACTGGAGTGAAAGCTGCTTTGCCCAGAGTGAGAGGAATAAAGCAAGTGTTCCAAGGAAAAAGAAGAAATATTTCTTTAGCCATCCAGTGCTGAAGATTGTAATAATAATAATAATAATAATGGCCAGTCTTCCTGAACGAAGATTTTGGGAAAGGTCTTTTTACCTTTCAAGCCTGCGCAATGGATTTTTTAGGTGAGACACAGCATGCGCTGAACTGAGTCCACCCTTTAATCCTAAGGTTCATCTGCCAGGGCCAAACAAGCTTGGACAATGGCAGTGAGGTCCTCAGGACGTAGGTTTGTTTAGAGTGACCTTCTCATAGATGGATGGCCTCACAGGGCTAATGAGCTCCATCTGCCTGGGGGACTGGGAATCGAACCTGGGTCGCAGCGGTGAGAGTCCCGCATGCTAACCACTAGGCCACCAGGGGTCCCCTGAAGATTGTGATATAAAAGCTAAAATTACATTTTACCTATTTTTCCTACAACTCTGATAACAATTTGTTTTTGTTTCCTTCTTTAACTGCTATTAATGTGGGTTGCTATTTGAATTGGTGTTACTTTATTTTGTTGCTTCTGGAGATGTCAGTTCAGTGTTAATCACGCTAAGTAGTGCTGACAACAGCCCAACAATAAACAAACAGGCATAATAAATTCATTGAGTTACTACCTCTTTTAAACCACGGCAAAATCTTTCAAACACCCGTTTCATGTTGCCACCCTTTTCCATGGAGATCACCCTGGTGTGGTCCTCTTCATTAATCCAGACAAGAAATGTCTTGTCATTGTTATGCCTGGTTGAGAGAAAAATGAGCAGCTTTAAAGCAAAAGACAAGCCCTGAAAAATAGCTCTCAGTATCCGTAGTTTCATTACAGTCTTTCAGGACTGTGAAGAGGTTAAGCACTGCAAAATAACATTGCTCTGCATGGTTAAGGACATGAGCTACTTTCACAACTTGATCCCCCATGCCAATGGAATTATGCAGGTTTCTCGGATCACAGTAAGAAGAGCAGTTTTCTCTGATCACATCATGCTGCCATGAAACTGAGATATGAAGAACATGTCTTCAAACATGAACACAGTTGGGGTGTACAGCTGCTAAGGGAACAGGCAAAGGGAGAAGCCAAATTCTGCATCTTAAGTCACTGGGGATGGTTTTTATTGTTCTTAGAAAATTGCGCAGTTAGAAAAAAACTGACTGGGGGCATAGCCCTATGACCTTACTTAATTGTATTGTCTTCTAAATCAAATCCCAGTGCCCTTCATATCACTTAATAACACTGGATTGCCACGTCAGTCAAATTATATCTCCGAGGAAAACAGCTACATTTTGCTTCTGGACACTGCATTAAAGATGCTGGCTTGTCAATTAAGATAATGCCTACAGAGAAGTTATCTACTCTTGTTCCAGACAGATCAGTCATGACTAGGTTTATATAGTTCTAAGTCAAAGTCAAGATCAATTTTCCTTGATTTTCTCCATTTTTTCTATCTTTTACAACAATCTTTCTACAGAATATAAAAAGTGATTGATAAGATTAGACTTGTACACACAAACAGTAGAATATGACCAAGTTTGAAACACATGAAATTTGCAACTTCACTGAGAACCTAAATTGCAGCCTGCCTTTTAATGCAACTCACTTTTCACACTTTGATAATGCAAAACCTAACAGATGCAAGCATCCTGTGGCCTGATATTATAGTTACAGAGGTCCAGTTATCTCATTTTCAATCACATGCAAATATTCAGGGTAGGATTTTCCAGAGATTGACGTTGACCTGACTCAGTTTCTCCTTTATTTAAACGAGTCTTTCCATTGCTTCAAGGAATGCAGAGTGAGACAACACTGAGGAAAAAAAATCTGTTCTATGGCAATACTGCATCATGTTCAGAAGCATATGCAGTATTATTCTGATAAGTTAAACCTGCTTTGTCAGGGAGCAGAAACTGTAAAACCTGATCAAAAGCCTGTGGAAATCTGTGGGGATTTTTTATTTCAGTGATCTTCCAATTAGTTCCCCAGTGCCTATTTAAATGTGAGGAAAATATTTGTTCTAGGGAAATGATAAATCTGAGGCATTCTGTACATTGTCTCTACTACAAAACAGAAAAATCACTAACATTATAAATACTATCCAGGAATCTCCTGAATAAAACAGACCTGATTTTATCTTGTCTTACTTGCAAAATATCCGGCAGAAAGAAAAAAATTGAGTTAGAGTGAATGGAAAATATTTCAGTGAACCAGATTTGAAAACCTACCCTTCTTTTACACAAAACTGTTTTCTACAAGAGTACACATTATGACATCCTCTCTGAAAGTCTTGAACACTCCTAGGGTAAGGAGATAGAAGGCTTCTCAAAATCCCTTTTAGCCTCATTTTCAAGAATTATAACATCTGCATCCAGTTGGTGGCCGGTCACTAGTGGTGTCCCCCAGGGATCAGTGTTGGGTCCAGTTCTGTTTAATATCTTTATTGATGATTTAGATGAGAGGATTGAGTCCACCATCAGCAAATTTGCAGATAGCACCAAGCTGGGGAGGCTGTCGATCATCTGGAAGGCAGGAGGGCTCTGCAGAGGGACCTGGACAGACTGGAGAGTTGAGTTGATTCCAACAGGATGAGGTTCAACAAGGCCAAGTGCCGAGTCCTGCACTTTGGTCACAACAACCCCATGCAGAGCTACAGTCTGGGGACAGAGTGGGTGGAGAGCAGCCAGGAAGAAAGGGACTTGGGAGTTTGGATTGACAGGAAGCTGAACATGAGCCAGCAGTGTGCCCAGGTGGCCAAGAAGGCCAATGGCATCCTGGTCTGTATCAGGAACAGTGTGGCCAACAGGTCCAGGGAAGTGATTCTTCCCCTGTACTTCCCCCACTGGTGAGGCCACACCTGGAGTACTGTGTCCAGTTCTGGGCCCCTCAGTTCAGGAAGGATATTGAGGGGCTGGAGCAGGTCCAGAGAAGAGCAACAAGGCTGGTGAAGGGACTCGAGCACAAGTCCTATGAGGAGAGGCTGAGGGAGCTGGGGTTGTTTAACCTGGAGAAGAGGAGGCTCAGGGGAGACCTCATCACTCTCTACAACTCCCTAAAAGGAGGTTGTAGCCAGGTGGGGGTTGGTCTCTTCTCCCAGGTAACTATCAGTAAGACAAGAGGGCATGGTCTTAAACTCTGCTAGGGGAGGTTTAGGTTGGATATTAGGAAGAAATTTTTTACGGAGAGAGTAATCAGGCATTGGAATGGGTTGCCCAGGGAAGTGGTGGATTCACTGTCCCTGGAGGTTTTTAAGATGAGACTGGATGTGGCACTTAGTGCCATGGTCTAGTAACCATGGTGGTAGTGGATCAAGGATTGGACTTGATCTCGGAGGTCCTTCCCAACCCAGCTGATTCTATGATTCTAAGACTCTATGATTCTATGATCTGGTAATCCCTACAAATATACCAGGATACATTCAGATGCTAAGCATTGCACAGCTGCCTCCATGTGATAGGATGTGTGTGTGTGCACTGTACTGGGGGCTATTATCCCCTTCTCTAAAAATATTACATTTGAGCACAAAAAATATCAACCTTATAAAATAAGAAACAGATCTAAAAAAAACCCACCAAAACTCAAATCATGGGTGAAAAGCTGGACATGAGCTGGCAATGTGTGCTTGCAGCCAAGAAGGTCAACCATATCCTGGGCTGCATCAAAAGAAGTGTGGTCAGCAGGTCAAGGGAGGTAATTCTGCCCCTCTACTCCACTCTGGTGAGACCCCCACATGGAGTACTGCATCCAGCTTTGGGGCCCTCAACATAAGAAGGATGTGGACCTGCTAGAACAGGTCCAGAGGAGGATTCCAGATCATTCAGGTCCAGAGTCCTCAGCACAGGAAAGATATGGACCTGTTAGGGCAAGTCCAGAGGAGGGTCACAAAAATTATCAGTGAACTGGAACACCTCTCCTATGAAGACAGGTTGAGAGAGTTGGGGTTGTTCAGCCTGGAGAAGAGAAGGTTCCGAGGAGGCCTTATTGCTGCCTTTCAATACTTAAAGGGGGCTTATAAGAAAGATGGTGACAAACTATTTAGCAGGGCCCATTGTGATAGGACAAGGGGTAATGGTTTTAAAATAAGAGAGGGTGGATTTAGATTGGACATAAGGAAAAATTTTTTTACAATGAGAGTGGTGAAACACTGGAACAGGTTGCCCAGAGAGGTGGTAGATGTTGCATCCCTGGAAACCTTCAAGGTCAGACTGGATGGGGCTCCGAGCAACCTGATCTAGTTGAAGGGGGATTGGACTAGATGACCTTTAAAGATCCCTTCCAACTGAAACTATTCTATGATACTAACTGGTTTTGTGTCCATTCTTTGTCCAGCTTATTTGGAAAAAAAGGATTACTTTCAACTTGGGAAATTAAAATAACATTCCATATCTCAAAAGTGGGGAAGGGGAAAGGAATTTACAGTGCAATGTCCTGAAACTACTGTCAATGGTTCCTAGCTCCCAGTGTTGCTACAATACAGTTTTAGACCATATTTTTAACCTCATTATGCTCATTTAATGGTTATTCACAGGCTCTTTCTAAGATCAAACTTTTATCTTGAATTAGAAAAAATAGATAAAAAACCCCATAGAAGGACCCATACTTATGGTGCTACATTGTGTTGCTGATATTAATGATTGTTTATGTAGAACCATAGAATAATGGAATTATTTAGGTTAGAAAAGACATTTAAGATCATCAAGTCCAACCATTAACCTAACACTGCCAAGTCCTCCACTAAACCACGCCCCTAAGTGCTACATTTACATGTCTTTTAAATACTTCCAGGGATGGTGACTCAACTGCTTCCCTGGGCACCCTCTTCCAATGCTTTACAACCCTTTTGGTGAAGAAATTTCTCCTAATATCCAATCTAAACCTCCCCTGGTTCAACTGGAAGCCATTTCTTCTTATCCTATTGCTTGTTACTCAGGAGAAGAGACCAAACCCCACCTTGTTACAACCACCTTTAAGGTAGTTCTAGACAGTGAGAAGGTCTCCCCTCAGCTTCCTTTTCTCCAGACTGAACAACTCTGATTCCCTCAGCCACTCCTCATAAGACTTGTGCTCTAGACACTCCACCAACTTTGTTGCCCTTCTCTGGACACTCTCCAGCACCTCAATGTCTTTCTTGTAGTGAGGGGCACAAAACTGAACACAGTATTTGAGGTGGGGGCTCACCAGTGCCAAGTACAGGGGTACAACCACTGCCCTAGTCCTGCTGTCCACACTATTTCTGATCCAAGTCAGGATGCCATTGGCCTTCTTGGTCACCTGAGCACACTGTTGGCTCATATGCAGATGGCTATTGACCAACACTCCCAGGTTCTTTTCTGCTGAGCAGCTTTCTAGCCACTCTTCCCCAAGCCTATAGTATTGCATGGCGTTGTTGTGACCCAAGTGCAGGACCCGGCATTTAGCCTGGTTGAACCTCAAACAATTGACCTCAGCCCATCGATCCAGCCTTTCCATATCCCTCTGCAGAGCCTTCCTACCCTCAAGCAGATCAACACTCCTGCCTAACTTGGTGTCATCTGCAAACGTATTGAGTGTGCACTCGATGCCTTCATCCAAATCATCAATAAAGATATTAAAAAGAATTGACTCCAATACTGAACCCTGGGGAATACCATTTGTGACTTTTAACTCCATTCACCACAGCTCTTTGGACCTGGTCATCCAGTCAGTTTTTTACCCAGCAGAGAGTACACCCATCCAAGGCATGAGCAGCCAGTTTCTCCGGGAGAATGCCATGGGAAACTGTGTCAAAGGCTGTACTGAGGCCCAGGTAAACAACATCCACACCCTTTCCTTCATCCACTAAGCAGGTGTCTCAGTTTGAAGAGACTGGAATGTTTGCTAAGGAGGATGAGTTATGAGATAGACCAAACTCCTCTCTCTCAGCAAATGTAAATCCAAAATTAAGAGGCTCCAATCGAGGAATTATGGAAAAAAGGAAGAAATAACAACCCTTTATTAAAAGATATATGTATGTTGGCAAAGACAGTAACAGAACACAAAAACAACTAGACAATAGTCCTGTACCCAAAAGTCCCCTTCAAAAAAAAAGAAACAGTCTGAATACTTCTCTGTCCTTTAGCATGGTTCTAATCATGGTTGGCAGGGGGTGCTGTTGGATCACTGGAGGTCACTGTACGGGGGGTCTGGGGGGGGTCTCGGATCACTCGAGAAGCCGAAAAAATGGGGGCCCGCTCCCAGTGGAAGAAGGGGAAAGAAAAAAAACAGTCCACCCCCATGGAACTCACTGTTGTCCTTGGTTGACAGTGCTTCAAGGCTCCTCCTTTTCTCCCAGTGAGCACAAAACTCTCCAATGAAATCGCAGCAGGTTCGGGCTGGAGGCAAGGGCAATGTGCAAGCAAGCCAAGGTGAGTGGTCAGGAATGACCAGGTCGAGAGCAAGAAAAACTGACCTCAAGGCTTTTTTTTTTCCAAATGCACACACACAGACCCTGTCTCTGTTCAAGAGAGAAACCCAAAAACTGTTCTCCCCCTTTGTGAGGAGGTCAGCAATAGAGCAAAACTCCTCCCCCCTCACTCCGATCTCAGATGAGCCATCAGTCGGGAATGTGGTTCTGCCAACTAGATCTTTTGAAAAGCTAATTACCCCCCTTCCCGTTCAAACTCCGTCTTTCTTACAGTGGGGTAGTGGAAGAAAAATTCCCCCTTGGATTTATATAACCTATGACAGCAGGTCACCTTGTCATAGAAGGACATCATGTTAGTCAAGCAGGACTTGCCTTTCATAAACCCATGCTGACTGGGCCCGATCCCCTGGTTGTCCTGTATATGCCATTTGATGGCACTCATGATGCTCCATGACCTTCCTGTGCACCAAGGTCGGACTGACAGGCCTGTAGTTCCCCAGATCCTCCTTCCTGCCCTTCTTGTAGGTGGGTTTCACATTTGGTAACTTCCAGTCAACTGGGACCTCCCTGGTTAGGAAGGACTGCTGGTAAATGATTGAAAGTTGCTTGATGAGTGCTCCCGTCAGCTCCCTCAGTACCCTTGGAAGGATCCCTTCTGGCCCCATTGACTTTTGTATGTCTAAGTGGTGTTCCAGGTCACTAACCATTTCGCCGTGGATTATGGGGGCTTCATTCTGCTCCCTGTCTCTGTCTTCCAGCTCAGAGCACTGGGTGCACTGAGAACAATTGATCTTGCTATTAGACTGATGCAAGGAAGGCATTAAGTACCTCAGCCTTTTCCTCATCCTCTGTCACTATGTTTTCCCCCCACATCCAATAAAGGATAGGGATTCTTCTTAGCTCTCCTTTTGTTGTTAATGTATTTACAGAACTATTTTTTATTGTCTTTTATGGCAGTAGCCAATTAAGTTCTAGCTGTGCTTCCTGGACTTCTTTGCCCTTCAGGACTGTCTCATAAGGGACTTTCTCAACCAGGCCCCTAAACAGGCCAAAGTCTGCCCTCCAGAAGCCTGAGGTAGCAGTTCTGGTAACCATATTCCTTACTTCCCCAAGAATTGAAAACTCCTATCATTTCATGATCGCTGTGCTCAAAATGGCCTCCAACCATCATATCACCCACAATTCCTTCGCTTTTTGCAAACAACAAGTCCAGCGGGTGTGCCTTCCCCAGTTGGCTCACTCTCCAGCTGTGTCAGGAAGTTTTCTTCTGCACATTCCAGGAACCTCCTAAACTGTTTCTTCTCTGCTGTATTGTATTTCCAGCAGACAACTGGTATGTTGAAGTCTCCGAGAACTAGGACTAGAGAGAGACTACTCCCAGATGCTTATAGAATATTTCATCTGCCTCTTCATCCTGGTTGGATGAAGACCACCAGGATATCTGCCTGGTTAGCCTTTCCCCTGGTTCTTACACATAAACATTTGACCCTTTCATCATCATTGGCAAGCCCTAAACAGTCCAAACAATCCCTTACATACAGGGCTACCCCATGGCCTCTCTTTCCTTGCCTGTCCCCTCTAATGAGTTTATAGCCATCCATTGCAGCACCCCAGTTCTGTGAGTCAACTCACCATGTTTTCATGACTGCAATTATATCATAGTTTTTCAGCTGTGCAATAGCTTCCAACTCCTCTTATTTGTTGCCCACGGTGCATGCATTGGTGTAGATGCACTTCAGTTGGGCTATTGATCCTATCACCTTTATTGTGGGAGAAGCCCTAATTCCTTTGTGACTGTTTTCAAGCTCTTCTGTGGTTTCTAACACTTCAACAATCCTCGCATCTTCGCTGTGTCTTTGCCTTTATGAATATAAAGGTCTTAATTTTTTTTTCAATTAATCATTTAAAACATTACAACAATATTTAAAAAACAAACTGAACATGCTGTGAGTATCAGTGTAGAGTGGCTGTGGGGTTAGGAGAAGCAAGGAGACTTGTAATATATATTTTTAAACATGACACATGCTTCTATGCGTCACACAACATACCAGATTCCTCTGGCATCTGGCCAGTCACGTGCCATCCCAGCACATGTTAGCAAAGGGGACACTGGCTTATCAAAGAGAAAATGATCCTGGACACCAAAATGGGACCAGAAAGAGAGAGACAAACAGAGAAAGAGAAACAAAACAAAATTGAAGTTTATTAACACTGTCTTATGCATTTAATATGAAGTAATCAATACAATTAAATCCCATAGCATGGCTTGCAAACCTGATTCCTTCCTGACTGAAAGTATGAGAATGATATTGATAACACACTGATGTTTCAGTTGTTGCTAAGTAGTGCTTACCCTAAGTCAAGGACTTTTCAGTTTCCCATGCTCTGCCAGTGAGGAGATGCACAAGAAACTGGGAGGTAGCATCGCCAGGACAGCGGACCCAAACTGGGCAAGGGGATATTTCATGCCATAGAATGTCATGCTCAGTGTATAAACTGAGAGGAGTTGGAGCAGCTGAGGAGCAGCTGCATGGTACTTAGTTGCCAGTTGGGGTTAAACCATGACAGACTTTTCTTGGCACCCAGTATGGGACACAAAGGGTTGAGATAATGGCAGATCTGACAATACCATGTTAAAACAAGTTTGTTATATGCATTCATTGTATTGGTTTAGTAGCTGTTGGTCACAATGTTGATTCATTTGCTCTCAGAGCTGTTGTGCTTGTTCTCAGGGTTTTTTATGTAATACCTTACTTGCTGTATGTGTTCCCTATGTATATTTATTGTCCTTGGGACCTGGGCTCAGATTATGATTGCAGTGTACTTTGTAGTATTGGCTTATGATATGGTAGACTTGCTGGTGGTGAAACTAAGGTGGTCTATGCACTCAGCATTGCCAACACCTCTGTACTTTGGGAGCCATTTACTGGGAACTATTAATAATTACATCTTTTGCCTTTTTTCTCCCAGAGAGTCAACCTATGGGCTAGATATCTTCCTACACCTATCTTTTTTCCTTCCTTCCTTCCTTCCTTCTTTCCTTCCTTCCTTCCTTCCTCCCTTCCTCCCTTCCTTCTTTCTCCAGGCTGATTACAGTAGTGTTTGAGTACTTCACAGATTTCAAATATCCTTTGAATACCCTTGAAACCAATACAGTCCTTTTGCTAGGAAACAGCATGTTGCTGAATATGGTTCAGGTCTTGTTTAAGGTTAAACAACTATTTAAGAACATCATCCAGAGATCTGTCTCAAGGTTGTATAGTTATGAATGGCAGGGTGTGGGACAGTATGGGCAAGTACCTAGGAGAGTGGTCACTTCCATCCTTTTGGAACCCCTGAACAAGTGCAGAATCCTAAAAAACTAGTAAAATATTAGGAAAAAGTATGCTGTCACCCTGGCAATTCCAGAGAGACACAAATAATTGTAAAGTGCTGGGGCCTGGCTAATGCCTACAGAGCCCTGTTCTACACTATTCAGTACCCTCAGGGGGAAGAGAAGGTCTCTGGATTTGATGACAAAACAACAGACACTGCTGCTACTCCAACCCTGATGATAGACACTGTGGCTACTCGAACCCCAGTGACAGGTCCTGTGCTTACTCCAAACCCCGTGATAGACACTGCCACTGAACCAGAGAACCAACCTGTGCTGGTATCAGTCGCCCCTACACACAAAAAGAATTGGATGTGAAAGACATCTTGTTTAGTAAAGGATGACAAGGAGAACAAAGAAGGGCCATCACAGGAACAGGAGGAAGAGACAGAACAAAAGAACCACTTGATCCTTATCCCTGAGTGAGATGTGGGATATACTAAAAGATTTCAGCTGTCATCCAGGTGTATGGCCAGTCTTCGTGAACGAAGATTTTGGGAAAGGTTTTTTTTTACCTTTCGAGCCTGCGCAATGGATTTTTTAGGTGAGACACAGCATGCACTGAACTGAGTCCACCCTTTAATCCTAAGGTTCATCTGCCGGGGCCAAGCGAGCTTGGACAATGGCAGTGAGGTCCTCAGGACGTAGGTTTGTTTAGAGTGACCTTCTCTTAGATGGATGGCCTTACAGGGCTGATGAGCTCCATCTGCCCGGGGGAGTTCCCTGACCGGGAATCGAACCCAGGCCGCGGCGGTGAGAGTGCCGCATCCTAACCACTAGACCACCAGGGGTCCCCTTCATCCAGGTGAGGACATTATTAAATGTCTGCTCCAATGATGGGATAATGGGGATAAGAGTTTGGAATTAGAGGGTAGGGAAGCCAAGCAGCTGGGATCACTTTCTAGGGAAGCAGGCATTGACAAGGCGATTGGAAGAGTGACAGGAGTCCTTAGCCTCTGGAGGCAACTCCTATCAAGAGTGAGGAAAAAGTAGCCCCACAAGGAAGATGTTATATGTCACCCAGGCAAGTGGACTGCATTAGAGAAAGGTATCCAGTACCTCAGGGAATTAGCCATGCTGGAGCTGGTTTATTTTGACCTAAACAATGCACAGTTACCAACAGATCCAGACAAAGTCCAGTGCACATGACTCATGTGGTGGAAATTTTTACGGAGCGCACCACCATCAAACACTAACCTATTGGCAACAATAAGCTGGAGAGATGTCTCGCCAGCAACGGTAAATGAAGTGGCTTGCCAACTCCAGGAATATGACGACAAAATCTCTTCCTCTATCATCTTGACTGTAGAGAAACTGTTCAGGGAGTTTCAGCAATTCAGAGAGGATATGTCCTACTCCCCACCTGTACAGACCCACATCTCAGATTTTAACAGCAGGCATTCTTCCACCCAAGAGGGAGGATATAGAAGGTACACACCATGGGGTACCCTGGGGTTTTACTTGCAGAACCACAGAGAGGACATGAGGAAGAGGGATGGAAAATCTACTTTGATCCTAGAGGCACAGGTACAGGAATTGCAGGGAAAAGAAATCACAAAAGGGGGTTCTTCCAGGAAAGTTGCAGCTCCAGGCTCCAGTGGGCAGTTTTCCAGGCTGAGTGGAAGGGCTGATCTACCTCCTGATCATATGGGAAGAAATTGTACTGTGTACCCTAATGCCATCAAGCTATGCAGAGGCAGAAGCCATTTGCATTTCCAGAGTGACAGAAGGATTCCAATGGCTGACTGGAGGTTGAAATCAGCATCACTGGGAATGAGTGGCAAAAGCACCCCATTGTGACTGGCCCAGAGGTTCCATGAATCCTTAGCATAGACTATCTCAGGAGAGGGTATTTCAAGGACACAAAAGGGTGTCGGTTGGCTTTTGGTGTAGCTGCCTTGGAGACAGAGGAAATTAAGCAACTGTCTACCTTACCCAGTCTCTTGGAGAGGGGCTGCTGAAGGTCAAAGAACAACAGGTGCTAATTGCTACTACAATGGTGCAACGGCTGCAATATCGCACTGAGACTCATCCATAAGCTGATTCATCTACTGGAGAGGCAATGAGTGAGTAGCAGGACCCACTTATCCTTTAAGAACCCCGTGTGGTCAGTCCAAAAGTCTAATGGAGAATGGACAGTAACAGTAGATTATCATGGCCTGAATAAAGTCATGTCACTGCTGAGTGCTGCCATAGCAGACACACTAGAAAGTCTATGCAAACTGGAGTCAAAGGCAGCCCAGTGGTATGCCACAAATGATGCCGCTAATCCATTTTTCTCAATGTCTTTGGCAGCAGAGTGCATGCCACAGTTCACTTTCACTTGGAGAGGCATCCAGTACACCTGGAATTGACCACCCCAGTGGTGGAAACACAGTCCTACCATCTGCCATGGCCTAATTCAAACTGCACTGGAACCAGAATTAACAGCTATTTTATTTTCTGCCAGTACCACCCCTCAAGCAGAGCTTCTAAGTTAAGAACCTCTTTTTGTTAACACAATGTAGTGGGTTTCTGTGTCTGGGCTTTGGTAGCGGGGGGGCTACAGGGGTGGCTTCTGTTAGAAGCTGCTAGAAGCTTCCTCTGTCCCGTGGAATCAATGCCAGACAGCTCCAGGATGGACTTCCTGCCGCTGGCCAAGGTCGAGCCAATTAGGAGTAATAGTAATGCCTCTGTGATAACATATTTAAGAACAGAAGGTTGTGGCACAGAAAGAATTCCAGCCAGGGAAGAGCAGAGTGAGAACATGGGAACAACAAAGTAGACAGCAAGGTCAGTGCAGAAGGAGGGGGAGGAATGCTCCAGGTGACAGAGCTGTGGCCCCTGTGGCCTGTGGTGAAGACCATGGTGGAGCAGGCTGTCCCCCTGCAGCCCATGGAGGAGCCCATGCTGGAGCAGGTGGATGCATGAAGGAGGTTGCGACCCCGTGGGAGGCCCAGGATGGAGTAGGGTCCTGCCGAAGACCTGCAGTCCATGGAGAGGGAAGCCCACACTGGAGCAGGTTTTTCCTGGGTAAGACTTCTGGCCCCTGTGGGGACCCACGGAGGTACAGTTCATTCGTGAAGGACTGCCCCGTGGAGGAGTGACCCACAGGACAGCAGTTTGGGAAGAACTGCTGCCCGAGGGATGGACTCATGCTGGAGAGTTCCATGAAGGACTGTCTCCCATGGGAGGGACACCACGGGAGCAGGGGAAGGACTCCTCTCTCTAAGCAGCAGCAGAAACAACAACTGACTGCAACCCCCATTCCCCATCCCCCTGCACCGCTGCAGGGGAGGAGGGAGAACGTGGAAGGAGGGGTGGGGGGAAGGTGTTTTTAAGACTGTTTTATTTCTCACTCTTTGGTTCTTATCCTGTTAGTAATAAATTTAAGTACTATCCCCACTTTGAGTCTATTTTGCCTGTGAAGGTAATCTAAGTGACCTCTCCCAGCTCTTATCTCAACTCATGAATCCTTAGCTGTTTTTTTTCTCTCTTCTCTGTCCAATTGCAGAGGGAGAGTGAGAGAGCAGCTTTAGTGGGTACCTGGCATCCGGTCAGGGTCAACCCACTACACACATGAAAATCTAAAAAGACTTTGTAAGAATAATTTTCATATAAATATTTGATCTACCCATAGCAAAACAGAGAGTAGAAGAAAAGAAGAAAGGAAGGCAAGGAAGCAAGACCAAACTTAACACTAGGGACCTTATGTCTCCTCAAAACTTAAGGAGAGGTATAATTCTCCGCACTCTACTCCTATGAGAAAATGAAGCTTTCTCTCTTTCACACACACACACACACACAAACACACATTCTCTCTCACTCTTTCTTTCTCTTAATGCTTTCAGAGACTTTTATCTTTAGTTAGTCATCCTTGCTGTAAGTTTCTTTAAATTGCAATTGGATGGTCTTTCAGATTCTGGAGGTCCCTTTTGTCAGAGGAATCTCTGGAGATATATCATCTATTTGATGAAATTGAGAGTTGCTAAATTAACAAAGGACTAACTAAAGATACAATTCATTGTTTGTAGTAGAAATCCTGATTTACCAACAACTGTTTTTAAAGAACCCTAAACTAAAATACTTATGCTTGTACATTCATGTCCCTGTGTTTTATTTTCTGTCAAATTATACTCTGAATTTATGAATATCATGATCTGTGTGTGTGTGTCACATTGAGAATTTGGTTCTTAGACTGCATGCTTGCTACCCTTGACCTTAGAGATCCCAAATGTGTAGATATCATTTGAACTAATTTCTCCAAATCAGTTTCATTTTGCATTTTCTCTGAGTGTACATGTGGCTCTTATTCACATGCAAAAGTCCTACATGTCACATGGAGCTATACTTACATCAATAAGCTGCTGCTGATCCTTCTCAGACATATTGGTCAAACTATAGTACTTTCCAGAAAGGTCTCCTTTCAGTCCAGCTAGAGCAGTGACTACAACATTTTCTACTTCTCTTCTCTCTGCCCTGGTACAAGCTGGAGGAAGGCTGAGGCCCCGGATGCTACGACCAGTACGTACACGTGATGAGAGGACATAGCGCTCATCAAATTGACCATGGGTGATCTGAAGGAAGAATATTTTTTAATTTACATACAGTTCCCCATTTTGTATGCCACCATTTAAAAACCCCATGATACAAAAATGGGTCATCTTTCTGCCCAGGGAACATGACTTTTCCTAGATATCACAAAACATTAGGAACCCCTCAGTGTTTCAGATACTAAGGGGTTTTTTAGGAACTCCAAAGTTCTTTTGCTGACTGAATGTGGCAAAGTAACCAGCTGATCCTTCTTATCTCCAGCATGGAATACAAAAAGATCTGAGCAGCTTTTGGAAATATGGATATGAACACAGAAAGAAGGCCAGGTATGGAAGTTCTTTTGAAAGAAGAAAGACCAAGATGATGCTAATCAACACCGTTATTGAACGATGAAGGAAATATTAAGCAATGGCTAAGACTTGACTATGTGTGTGCAGGAGGGGGGAATGCTTTCACTCTGATCCTTAAATACATGGTTAACTTTAGCTCATGAACAGGTTCACAGTGCCATTAGGCAGAGGCCCAAATGTTTTGTAACAGTTGAGATCAATCCCTCTGTTAAGAACAAGGTAGGATGCAACTAACTTCTGTTAGGGCCATGAGTGCACCAAGGAGCTCTGCAAACCTCTTTCACCCTCTCTCCACTGGGTTTTAGCCAGCTCTGATATTGTACACCTGTGTAACCATGAATCCAACAACTTTGAAAAGAGTTGTCTGAAAAAGATCTGTGAGAAGTTTCATTTGCACTATTTATACCTTGATTTGAGCTGCATTTAATCTAAGGCACCCTCAGTCCTTGCCTGAGCTACTTTGTAGGTGTGCCTGTGCCTGTGCCTGGCCTTGTACCTTGTTTATCCTGACCCTGCCTCACTGACCTGACCTCAGATTTGCCTTGTCACTATGGGCTTTTCTGTCAATCATTGGCCTGTTGACTGAACCTGGTTTACCTGTTCTCTTCTTGCTCGGGTACTGTGGAAATGTGCCCTTGGTGAGCCCACTGTTTTGCCTGTCTTGCTATCACTTTTGGCTCCTGGCTTGCTCCTTTTGCACAGTCTTATGCCTCTGACACTTCTGCATAATGTCAGGGTGTAATTGAATAAAGTAGTCAGGTGAACACTACAGTAGTCAGGTGAAAGTGGTCCAGTAAAGAAAGGAAATTAGAAGAGAACAATAAGGAAGAGAAAGAAAGGCCATGCAGATGCTAACCTGGTTTGTCCTTTGTCAGATGCTGAAAACCCCAGCAAACCTAAGCTATAAACTAACAGGTTTGCAATAAAAAAGGACAGAACCAGAGCTTGCTTCATTTAGACATACTCCCTGTGGGATGCGCCATTTCAGTAATTTGTGGCATCCCAGTTTCTTTAGCCAGTTTCTTTAATTTCTTTGGAGTTGGATCAGGGTAAAAAAAGTACTATTACATTCAATATTATCATTGTAAGGAGCAGCACCGAATCTCATTATTTTATTTAAATCCTACCTTGGATGCATCCAGGTCTGTGTGATGCTTCATTGTGCATGGATCATAGCCATTATGCCTCACTTTAATGACAGGGTCAAAAATCTCAGCAAATACCTATGGAGTCAAGAGAATCTACAAAAAGTCTTCAGTATGATAGAAACATTTTAATGCACTAACTTCAGTCACAAGGGAAATCCCTTGGTACCAGCTCCTGGATGACAGTCATGGATGTCAGCAAGTGCTGACGGGGTAAATATAAAAGGAAGGGTCATATGTGGATTGTATCTTTGAAAACTGGTCTCTGAAAAAATTATCTCTCAAAACCTGATCTATTTTCAATAGATCTCTTGTTTATGTAGCAGAGGGTAACTACCAGTAGTTTGCCATGAGTTTCTCAATTGCTCTTTCTCCTGTATCTTAGAAGCAGAACATGGAATTTCATCCTCTGTCTCCTAACAATAAATTGGGAGATTGTACCAGGAACAGTGTGGCCAGCAGGACCAGGGAAGTGATTCTTCCCCTGTACTCAGCGCTGGTGAGGCCACACCTCAAGTACTGTGTCCAGTTCTGGGCCCTTCAGTTCAGGAAGGATATTGAGGTGCTGGAGCAGGTCCAGAGAAGAGCAACAAGGCTGGTGAAGGGACTTGAGCACAAGTCCTATGAGGAGAGGTTGAGGGAGCTGGGGTTGTTTAGCCTGGAGAAGAGGAGGCTCAGGGGAGACCTCATCACTCTCTACAACTCCCTAAAAGGAGGTTGTAGCCAGGTGGGGGTTGGTCTCTTTTCCCAGGCAACCAGCAGCAGGACAAGAGGGCATGGTCTTAAGCTCTGCTAGGGGAGGTTTAGGTTGGATATTAGGAAGAAATTTTTTACAGAGAGAGTAATCAGGCATTGGAATGGGCTGCCCAGGGAAATGGTGGATTCACCGTCCCTGGAGGTTTTTAAGATGAGACTGGATGTGGCACTTAGTGCCATGGTCTAGTAACCATGGTGGTAGTGGATCAAGGGTTGGACTTGATGATCTCAGAGGTCTTTTCCAACCTGGTTGATTCTATGATTCTGTGAGATTATCGGTTGTGGATTTCAGTCATTTTGACCTAAACAGTGCTTACTTTAGTTACAAGCTTATTCTAGTTACCACAGATAGGTACTGGATGTGGTGGCAACCAGATCAAATTTCAGGATTTATTAGCAACTAAAATACACATTCAGTCCCCAGGCAGCTTGTGCCCTGTTCTTAGGTCATATAAGAATACCTGTCTTCACTGCCATTGACTACTGGTGCTAGTTAGAACCATTTAGCACAGGTATGTCAACACTGATCACAATCACACCTTCCTTCTGCTGTGCAGTAATAACTCTAGCAGAGCTTTTCAAGGCAGACACCGTGTCTAAATAAGCAAAACAAATCACAGAATCTGGTTGTCCCAGAATACCAGATGTCTTCTTTCATCTCCAGCAGCCTAGCATTTGGGATACTATTAAGAGATTGTATAATAATAGATACTGTTGTATGGTAGACTGAAGGAAGCAGACCACAGAGGTAAATAAAAATAAGGATTTTCTTCTTTTTTCCATCCTAATACTGTCTTTGGTTTTTGTCATGGTCCAATAGTTATGGCTGAAAGATGCCTGGCACTTCACAGAAGCCATTTTCTTTTCAGTTCTGCCTCAGCTGTTTTACAGTGCAATTTCCATATTACCTTTATTTTGATGTCTTTTGTTGTTTTTCCATAAACTATGTTTAGTATTAGGAAAGAGAGCAGCTGTTGGAGGCAAATAGAGGATTGCTCCCAAGCAGCCACATTTTATTGACTTTGAGTGCAGTAGAGGGCTCCTTTAGCAATGCCTCATATTCAATGCATTTCCTAATATAGAATAGCATTCAAATCCTCATAAAGAGTAGGGAAAACGTACATGGCCTGCCCTTTATATATCATCTGGGATACAATTTTTCTTAGGAGTCCATATTCTACTATGAATGTGTTCATATAATGAGCTCTTGAGAACTATACCATACAAACTGAAACAAATATGATAACGTGAAAATATTTTACCTCATAGGATTCTTCATCACCTGCAACCATACCCACAGTTTTAATGAAAGGATGGCCAGGATTGTCAACCCCAGTTTGGATACACTGGTCTAGGGTGTAGCCATTGGGAGTGATCTTGTCCCTTAGCCTAGCATAAATTGCTGGTGTGAGGCATTCAGCCATGCAGTTGTTATGTTTGCGGAGATCAGGATAGTCTGCACTGAAGAGAAAAAAAAATATAAGCACTTAATATGATATCTTTAAACAGTAATCCTTGCTAGTTTAAGAAACTACTTCATCGATCAGGAAATATGTAGTACACAGCATAGCTGAAAAATATAATTAGTTCTTGGTTTATACATATATTTGGTTTATGTGGCAAGATTTTTTTTTGGGGGGGGGCTGTAGGAATGGCTTCTGTGAGAGGAAATTAGGGGCTGCCTCCATGCTCAAACAGAGCCAGTTTCAGCAGGCTCCAAAATGGACCCACCACTGTCCAAAGCTGCACCAATCAGTGAAGCTGGTGGTGCTTCTGTGATAACATATTTAAGAAAGGGTAAAAAACACTGCCATAGCAGTTGTGATAGACAGAAGTAAGAAAAGATGTGAGAAAAACAACCCTGCATACACCAAGGTCACTGAAGAAGGAGGGGGAGGAGGTGCTCCAGGTGCCAGAGTAGAGATTCCCCTGCAGCCCCTAGTGAAGACTGTGGTGAGGCAGGCTGTCCTGCAGCCTGTGGAGGATCCCACACCAGAGGAGATGGATGTGCCCTGAAGGAAGCTGCAGCCCATGGTGAGCCCATAATAGAGCAGTCTCCTGGCAGGAACTGCGGCCCATGGAGAGTAGCCCATGCAGGAGCAGGTTTTCTGGCAGGAACTGTGGTCTGTGGAGGACCCGTGCAGGAGCAGTTCTTGAAGAACTGCAGTTTGTTCTTGGGTTCTTGGGAAGGATCCTCATTGAAGTTCATGAAGGACTGTATCCCATGGGATGGAACCCACTCTGGATCAGGGGAACAGTGTGAGGAGGAAGTAGTGGCAGAGACATAGTGTTATGAGCTGATCAGAACCCCTATTCCCCATCCCTGCCTATGCCACTTGGGGGGGAGGAGACAGAAGAGTTAGGAGTGAAGTCGAGCCTGGGAAGAAGGGGGGGGTGAGGGAAAGGTGATTTTAGTTTTGGTTTTATTTCTCGATATCCTACTCTGTTACAATTGATTGGGGATTAATTAAAGTATTCTTCCCCAAGTCAAGTCTGTTTTGCCCATGATGGTAATTGGTGAGAGATCTCTTTGTCCTTATCTCTACCCATGAGGTTTTTAATCTTATTTTCTCCCCCTGTCTTGCTGTGGAGGGGGAGTAAGAGAGTGGCTATGCGGGTGTATGGCAGCCAGCCAAGGATAACCCATCACAATACATTGCACTGAAATTTAGGACGGGAGGAATATTGAACTCACACAAAGTACTCCACACTGCACTGCTGGGCAGCCCCACTAACAGACAATTGGAGTAACTAGAAAAATGAATCCTTGAAAGTGTATTAAACCCTATTAAATCTCTGCTGAGACACTTATTGAAAATTAAAATCTAACATTTTTTTGTTCAAGTAGGAAATTAATTATGTTTAACTGGATAAGAGTTCTCATTCTGAACTGAGATATTCTTGCAGCTTCGTGGACATCAGTGTAACTGTCTGATCTATATCTGCTGGGAATCTAACTATTTTACAGTATCTGGGGTTCTTTTAATGGTTTTATTTACAAAAAGCTGTACAGTATAATAAAGCAGAGAAAATGACATTATGCTTTAGTAAATCATTTTTGTGAGTCAGATCACATTTACCTTGTTTTGATAAATTTGCTTTATGCACAACCCCATTAGTTTGATAAGAGTTTATTTGAACTAAGATACTATTTGCCATGTAAAAAAAAAAAAAAAGTCTGTCAAAGCCTGGTCCTTTCTTTTGGGTGGTTTGGTTTGGTTTTGTTGTTTTTTTTTTCACAAATATGGTCAGCAAAGTCAACTTACATATCTGTAGTTAGTTTTTAATTATCAACCAACTAGGTTTTAAACAGAATTAGGAATACTTCAAATACAGTAGTTATGTAAGAAATTTCTTTACTATTTGCATCATTAAAATACTTTTATGGCTCCTAATATTAGAATCTATGCAATCGGCATGTTCAATAGACACTGAAAGCATTCAAGAGCCGACAAGATAAAATAAGGACTGATTTGGTGCTTTGCCTAAAAATTGAACCATTTTTCAGGCTTGTCATTGTTTGGCTATGTTTTTGTAAGTGTGTTGATATGATCTCACATCCCTATTTTCTGTCCTTGAAGGCCATTGTCAGTGCTATCTAAAACTGGGGTTATTAATAAAGGATGCTGGGTTTTAGGTTGACAGTTAACAATCCATATGCAGAAACATAGATTGTATGTTTGCATGAGGGAATAGGTAGTCTGCAGCTTTAATGGGGATCTTCCTCCTCCAAAGAGTTAAATGCTATGCCTAGCCCAGTGAACTGGGTGCTATGCTCAGCTGACTACTTAACCCAAAGGGCTTACCTTGGAGGGAAGAGTTTTCGTTTTTCTTGAACAGCAGCCTTAACATTTTGCTTATTGAGGAGGTATCCAGTGGTTAGGATCCCTGTGCCTGCTGTTGCAAAGAATGCAGCTGTTGCACGGCCAACCAGGAGACGACAGAATGTGCTAGCCATTCGTCTTGGAAGGATACAATTTCTAAAAGAGAAGACAACCTAAAATCAACTCAGAAGACCTCATGCAATGCAAATGAAAAATAAACCCTCACTTTTAACTGTAGCCCAATAAAAGAAGCATTTAATTATTATTGTTTTGCATTGAAACAGTGCATTAAGAAAAATAGTTAGACTTTACTATATTTCCATATATGTACCTGTGGTAGACTTGGAAATCAATTGATTTTTAATTCTATATTAAGTGCACAATTCTAAACCAAACACCCAGAATATTTTAATTGTTTTAATGATTTAAGGCCATAATTGAATGCTTTAGCTTGCTTCATAGCAAAAATGCATTACACAGAGATGTCTTTCCACTGACCAAAAAGGTACAATATTGGAGTAAGAAACAGCAGACAAAAATATTTAAAGTGAAATGAGTATTTTGGTGAAAGGGGTAAGAGGAAAGAAGGTTGAAATCATATGGAGGTTTTGAGTATTTCATGGTATAATCAATTATATAATGCTGATTGTAGATTACAGGGATTTGTGGCATGGAGTGGGATAAGACATCCTGCAAAGTCAGACGTATGAGTTCTATATTTTTATTGAGAATGTTTCCAGGTGACTCTGCTGTAAGTGGCTGTGCAGCCAGAAAAGTCAAATGTGGCAGGATATGGCATTAGGTAGATGCTAACTTTCAGTGCTATCACCTATACAGAAACTCATGCACCTTTTCATGCTAGCCTGACCTGTTAAACACTTTGTGCTTTTTTTCAATATGAATAAAGTTGAAGTAGGCCAGAATTCATCAGCCTGAAAAAGAGACAGTTTGGAGGAGGAATATGGTAGGGACCTAAAAATTCTGAGTGGCATGGGGAACATGGATAGAGATCAACTGTTCACTACCTTTTCCAATATAAGAATACAGTCCATTAAAGTCAACTAGTGGGAGCAACATTCAAAACAAAGGTAAGTGAATCTTTATACAATCTGTCATAGATCTATGGAACTCCTCAAAGGATGATGTATATGCAGGACATTTCCATGGGTTCAACAAGAAACCGAACAAGTACATGGAAGAGATGCATTGTGGGCTTTAAGCAGACAAATGAAAACAGGTTAACAAAATTCCCTGATCTGAAAATATCTGAAAGCTGTGAGAGTATCAAAGAATATCATGTTTGTTCTGCTCTCTTCTCTGAGCATCAACTTATGACCATTGTTGGACAGAGTACCAGGTTATGAAGACCCCTGGTCTGGATCAGTACTGTTGTTCTCAATATTTAGGTTACTATGGAAGTATACAAGCATCTTTCAGACCAACAAATATGACTAAAGAAAGCAAAGTAAAATGACTTCTCCAAGCCACAAGGTGTCACTTAGCAGAGGCACATTATAAGTAGCAGTTTCTGGATCAGTCTTGAGGTACCAAACTAGGATTATGTTTGTCTCTCAAGAAATGAAGATCTTTCATTATTCAAGACAAAGAGAGAATCTCCTTTGCATTTATACCGCATGTACAGCACAAAACTTTAAAATAAGAATTAACATAATGGATACCAAATTTAGAGGCCTTGCTGCAATTCAATAATGTTCTTAATTTGAGGAGTAGGGTGAGGGGAGGGAGGGTTCTTTTAAAGAAGAAAATGTGTAGAGCCTGCCTCATGACGTGTTCCTATAAAATTCCTGTAGTATGTGTTTTCAGTGAGCTAGGGAAGAAAAGAGATAAGTGTTTAGAGGGAGGAAGTCATTGTGAGCAACACTGCTCTGGGAAGATAATCCAGGAAGATACTTCCCAGGAATTTGTGTGCCCTATTAATTATTCTCAGCAGTGTGTTCACAGTGCAGCTATGGTTTTGGGATTATGTCTAGAGTACAGGAGATCTCTAACAGAGAAAATGGCACGTTCTCTAAAAGACTGAAGAAGAGAATGCATATTTTTTCTTCCTCAAAAGAGAATGTATTTTTTTCTTCCTCAGAATCTGACTTGCAAAGCAATATCTACTTTGTACTTTAGTCACATGATATGTCAGATGAGAAACACAGATGTTTCAAATTTCATAGAATCATATAATACTAGGTAGCTCAAGGATCTTCTGGTCCAACCTTTCTCAGCAAAACACGGTCTAGACAAGATGGACCAACACCCTGTCCAGACAGATTGTAAAAGTGTCCAGTGTTGGAGAATCCACCACTTCCCTGGGTAGATTATTCCAATGGCTGATTGTTTTCACTGTGAAAAATTTTCCTCTTGTGTCCAATTGGATTGTCCTCAGGAGTAACTTGTATCCATTACCCCTTGTCTTTTACATGTGACTCCTTGTAAAAAGAGTCTCCATCTTCATTGTAGCCACCCTTTAAATATTGGAATATGGTGATAAGGTGTCCTCTAAGTCTTTTTTTCTCAGTGCTGAATAAACCCAGTTCTCTCAGCCTTTCCTCACATGGCAGGCCTCCCACTCCTTTGATCATCTTTGTGGCCCTTCTCTGGACCCTATCCAGCCTGTCCACATCTTTTGTGTAGCGAGAACCAAAACTGGACACAGTATTCCTGGCATGGCACTGAGTAGAGTGGGATAATGACCTCTTTATCTCTGCTGGTGATGGTGACTTTATTTCTGATGCTTGATGCAACCCAGCATCCTATTGCCATAGCAGTACACTGTTCACTCATATTGAGCTTGTTGTCTACCAGGATCCCCAGGTCCCTTTCCACAGAGCTGCTTCTCAGCTGGGTAGATCTCAGCCTGTGCTGCACTCCTGGAATATATTTTCCCAGGTGCAAGACCTTACACTTGACTTTGTTGAACTTCATAAGGTCCTGGTCAGCCCACTCTACCAGCCTATCCAGGTCTTCCTGCAGGGTGACTCTCCCTTATGAGGTGTCCACTTCCCCACTCAGTTTGGTATCATTGGCAAACACTTGATCCCATCATCCAGATAACTTATGAAGATATTAAACAGCATTGGGTCCAATATCGATTCCTGAGGGACCCCACTTGTGACAGGTTGCCAGTTTGAAAAGGAACTATTTACCACCAGCTTCTGGGTGTGGCCTGTCAGCCAGTTCCCCACTCAACCTCACAGACCACTTGTCTAGACCATAATGCATCAATTTCTCTAAGAAGAGTCTGTGGGAAACTGTATCAAAAGCCTTGGAGAAATCCAGGTAGAC
The DNA here is from genome assembly GCF_003984885.1 of Neopelma chrysocephalum. Taxonomy (NCBI): domain Eukaryota; kingdom Metazoa; phylum Chordata; class Aves; order Passeriformes; family Pipridae; genus Neopelma; species Neopelma chrysocephalum. Next base: position 451,391 of record NW_020925251.1, read on the forward strand.
AGCGTCCACCGCTCATCCCATATCAACCGAGCAGATGCTTTGTCATAAAAGGCAACCAGGTTTGTCAAACATGATTTGCCCTTGGTGAATCCATGCTGGTTTTTCCCAATCACATGCTTCATCTGACTTGTGATAGCCCCCAGGAGGATTCATTCCATAACTTCCCCAGGGACTAAAGTAAGACTGATGGGCCTATAATTTCCTGGATCCTCCTTTAAGCCCTTCTTGTAGATGGGGGTGACATTAGCCTTCTTCCAGCCTTCTGGGACATCCCCATATCTCCACGACTTCTCAAACTTCATGGAGAGTGACCTCATAATGACATCAGCCATCTTTCTTAACACCCTCAGGTGGATATTGTCAGGGCCCATTGATTTGCAGGGGCCAAGCTCCTGTAATAGTTCACACACCAACTCTTCCTTCATTGATGGTGGGTCTGTGCATCAACCTGGATTTTTATTCCCAGGTCCTGGGGTCCAACAGTGCTGATGAAGACAGAGATGAAGAAAGTGTTGAGAACCTCTGCCTTTTCAGCATTGTTGGTGACTAATTCACCTCTCCTGTTTAAAAGTGGACCAATATTTTCCATCTGATTCTGCTTGTTGTTTATGTACCTGAAGAACCCTTTCTTGTGTTTTTTGACATCTCTGCCCAATTTCAATTCTAACTGCATCTCTACTCACCCTGGCAATGCTCTTTCTTTTCTTTCCATCTCTGGTACCCTCCACTTTTGGTTTTGAGCAGACTCAGAAGCTCACAGTTAAGCCAAGGGAGTCTCTTGCTCTGCCCACTTCCATTACCTTTAAAGGGGATGAACTGTTTTTGTGCTTCCAGGAGAGCATTCCTGAAAAACTCCCAGCACTCACTGGCTCCTTTATCCTCCATGGAAGCTTCCCACAGAATCTCTCCCAATTGAGCTCTGAGTGAGCTGAAGTTTGCTCTTCTAAAATCTAAAACCTTCGTCTTAGTACGAACCTTCAGCATTCCCAAACTCCATAATATTGTAATCACTGCAGCCAAGGCTATCACCTCATTCCTGGTTGGCACATCCAGCATTTGTATGAGGAAGCAGTTCTCTACGCATTCCAGGAATTTGATGGATGGCATGTGAGCTGCTGTATTGTTCTTTCAACAAATGTCTGCATAGTTGAAGTCATCCATAAGAACCAGGTTCTGTTGGCTCAAAGCTTGCTTAAAGTGACCCAAATATTGCTTCGCTGGCCTTTGCATCTTGGTTTGGAGGTCAGTAGTAGATGCCTACTGTAAGATCCCCCTTGGAAACAACTCCTCTGATCTTGATCCAGAGGTATTCGATAAGGCTTCCACAGTCACTGTAGTTGGCTTCTATACATTCAAGGTTCTCCTTAACATAGAGCATGACTCCTCCTCTTCTTCCCTGCCTGTCTTTACGAAACAGCCTGTAGCCATCCATCATGATCCTCCAGTCGTGAGTTGTCTCACCATGTTTCAGTTATTCCTATGATACCATAACTTTCTAACTGGATTCAGAGCTCCAGTTCCTCCTGTTTGTTTCCTAGTCTGTGTGCATTAGTATATATACACTTGAGGTGGTTGGTCTTCTGATTCTCATCTTGGGAGGCAGTTAGGGAATATTTGTCTCTGCTCTGGTTGGCCTGGCATATTCACCAGTTGGTTGTAACAGAGTGAGAATTGCCACTTTGGACCCCACCCCCCAAGTCCTTCAGTTTAAAGTCTGCCTCACCAAGTAGGGCAGCCTGCTGCCAAAGATTCCCTTGCCTCTTCTAGACAGGTGGATCCCATTCTTCCCTAATAAGCTATAGTCATTGAAGAATGTCCCATCATAAAAGTTAAAACCCTCACAACAGCATCAGCCACAAAGCTAGAATTTGATTTGAATTATATGTCCATTTCTGGCTGTAACTCATACAATGGAGAAAGAGATAACTTGGGGACCAATACTTTTTGCTTGCACCCCCAGGGCTCTGTAGTCTTCCCCCATTCTGCCCAGGTTCTGGCTTGCAAGTGTCAAGCTATAGTCTTAGCTATGCTAATCTGGTATTTGGGCCCTACATTACTGTTGTCTCAGTACTCCAAGCACCATCTCATGAAGACGATCAGCAATTACATTTTTTCCCTTTTCTCCTCAGAGAAACAACTTGAGGAGGTACACTGGGAAGCTTAGCTGCCTACCGGGGTTAACCCCCAGTCCGTCTGTCTATCCCTCAAATTCATCTCTTTCCAATTCAGAGGCAAGAACGTGATGGGAGACCATGTCAAAGGCCTTACAGATGTCCAGATAGTTGATATCTGTAGCTCTTCCCTTGTCCACTGATGCAGTCACTCCATCATATAAGGGCACTAGATTAGTCAGGCACGATTTGCCCTTGTTGAAGCCTTGTTAGCTGTCTCATCACTTCCCTGACTTCCATATGGCTTCAGCATAACTTACAGGAGGATCTGCTCTACTGGGCACAGAGGTGAGGCTGCTAGGTCTGTAGTTCCCAGGGTCCTCTTTTTTTAACCTTTTTAAAAATGGGTGAAATGTTTCCCTTTTTCCAGTCACCAGCAACTTCACCTGACTGCCATGACTTTTCAGATATCACAGAGAGTGTCTTTGCAACTACATCTGCCACTTCCCTCAGGACTCTGGGAAGCATCTTGTTGGGGGCCATGGACTTGTGTGTGTTCAAGTTCCTCAGGTGGTTTCAAACCTGATCTCTTACAGTGGGAGGGACTTCATTCCCCCAGTCTCTGCCTTGAGGTCCATCCACTCAAGAGGTGTGGGAAGAGAGATTACCATTGAAAGCTGAGGCAAAAAAGTTATTGAGTACCTCAGCCTTCTCCTCGTCCATTGTTACCAGTTTGCAAGTCATGTTCATCAGAGGGGGTACACTTTCTTTGGCCTTCCTTTTCTGGCTGATATACCTGTAGAAGCCCTTATTATTCTTTGTGTCCCTTGACAATTTCAGCTCCAGCTGCATCTTGACCATCCCTACACAACTGGACAACATCCCTGTACTCTTCCCAGGATACCTGCCCCTACTTCCACTGCCTGTGCATTTCCTTCTTGCACTTTAGTTTGACCAGCACATCTCTACTCAGCCATTCTGGTCTCCTGCTTTCCTTTCCTGATTTCTTACACATAGGGATCAAGAACTCGTGCTCTATGGAAAGCATCCTTAAATATCTGCCAACTCTCTTCTGCTCCCTTGTCCCTGAGGGCAGTTTCACAGGGGGTCCTATTGACTAACTCCTTGAACAGCTGGAAGTTTGCTTTCCTAAAGTTCAGGGTCTTGACTTTACTCTTTACCTGACCCATATCCCTCAGGACTGCGAACTCCACCAGCACATGATCACTGTAGCTGCCTCCAATTCTGATGTCACCAATTAGCTCACTTGCATTGGTGACCATCAGGTCCGGCATTGCATCTATTACCTGGCTTAAGAAGTTATTCTTGATGCACTTCAGGAGTCTCCTGGATTGCTTACAGCTCACTGTGCTACTTCTCCAGTAGATGTCGGGGTGGTTGAAGTCCCCCAGCAGGACAAGAGCCATCTTCAACTAGATCAGGTTGCTCAGAGACCTGTCCAACCTGACCATGAATGTTTCCTGGGATGGGGCATCTACCACCTCTCTGGGCAACCTGTTCCAGTGTTTCACCAAACAATATTGGATGCACTACATTCCCTATCACACACGAACTTCTGAAAACACTGAAGGATACAATGGACTCTTAAGGACTGTACTGAAAGCCATAAGTGCTGGGACATAGAAGCATTGAGATGCAAATTTAGCAAAAGCCACTTGGCTGGTTAATAAATAAATAATAATGGCCAGTCTTCGTGAACGAAGATTTTGGGAAAGGTCTTTTTACCTTTCAAGCCTGCGCAATGGATTTTTTAGGTGAGACACAGCATGCGCTGAACTGAGCCCACCCTTTAATCCTAAGGTTCATCTGCTGTGGCCAAGCAAGCTTGGACAATGGCAGTGAGGTCCTCAGGACGTAGGTTTGTTTAGAGTGACCTTCTCATAGATGGATGGCCTCACAGGGCTAATGAGCTCCATCTGCCTGGGTGTTATAGGTTATAATTTGAGAGAGAAATTTTCCTTCCCCGCTTCCCTGTAAGAGAAACGGGAGCACCAAGTAGGAAAGGGGTAAGGGAAGGGAAGAGGCAATTAGCCTCACAAAGGATTTAGCCAGCCTGGTTACATTCCTGGCTAATGGCCGATTGGGAGGCTGGCTCTGCTCGGACGGGAGGGGGGTAGTTCTGCGGGGCCCTCTCGGGAGGACGGAGACAGGGTCTGTGTGCGGAACATTTTAAAGAGAAAGCCTGGAAGCCTGTTTTTGCCGGACTGCCTGCCCTGGCCAGCGTGGACTGCTGATTCCAGCTTGGCCTGAGAATTGCCTCTTGGCCCCGGCCCGAATCTGCTGTGTTTCATCGGAGAGTCTCTGTGCTCGCTAGGAGGGAAAGGGAGCTTCTTGAGACGACACCACCTGGGAACCACAGTGAGTCCTTAGGGGCAGACTGCCTTCCTACCTTTTTTTTTCCCTCCATTTTGAGGGGTGGAGGGGGGGTTCCCCATCTTCCTGTCGGCTCCTCCCGTGGTCTGAGACCGGCCCCAGGCCCCTTTTCCCCGTGGTGGCCGCCGGTGACCCGGCGGCACCCCCTGCCGACCACACCAGCGAACTGCAGGCCCTGCACCTTCAGTGGCCCAACAGCGCCCCCTGCCGACCACACCAGCGAACTGCAGGCACTGCACCTTCAGTGACCCAACAGCGCCCCCTACTGACCACACCAGCGAACTGCAGGCACTGCACCTTCAGTGACCCAACAGCGCCCCCTACCGACCACACCAGCGAACTGCAGGCTCTGCGCCTCTGCGACCCAACAGCGCCCCTGCAGGCCACGATTAGGACTGCGCTAATAGGACAGAAGTACTTACCAGACTTTGCTTTTTCTAGGACCACTGTATAGTTTTGTTGTGTTCTGTTACTGTTCTTAACTGTTTTGCTAACATACACATATCTTTTTAATAAAGGGTTGTTATCTCTTCTGTTTTTCCACACTTCCTCAAGTAAAGCCCCATAAATTTTAAATCCACAATTGCTGAGAGAGAGGAGTTTTGTTTTGTCCTATAACTCATCCTCTTTAGCAAACCTCCCAGTCTTTTCAGACTGAGACACTGGGGGACTGGGAATCGAATCTGGGTCGCAGCGGTGAGAGTCCTGCATGCTAACCACTAGGCCACCAGGGGTCCCCTGAAGATTGTAATATAAAAGCTAAAATTACATTTTACCTATTTTTCCTACAACTCTGATAACAATTTGGTTTTGTTTCCTTCTTTAACTGCTATTAATGTGGGTTGCTATTTGAATTGGTGTTACTTTATTTTGTTGCTTCTGGAGATGTCAGTTCAGTGTTAATCACGCTAAGTAGTGCTGACAACAGCCCAACAATAAACAAACAGGCATAATAAATTCATTGAGTTACTACCTCTTTTAAACCACGGCAAAATCTTTCAAACGCTGGTTAACACCAGAGGATCAAATAACTGACCTGGTCCTACCCAAACAAAACTCCTATGAGCTGTAGAAGGAGATAAGGTACCTGTAGGGACATGTAGGGAACTGGGTGGGAAAGACATCATGGGCAAATCCATTCACAGGTTTGCTTTCAGTCAAGGACCCAGGTGTAATTGGTGGGTAATGCAGGATGGTGGGGAAATCTGTTGGGCACCTCAAGGAGATTTAACCCTAGGGGAAAATAACCCATGATTTGAGTTGTATATTAGTATGGCCAGTCTTCGCGAATGAAGATTTTTGGGAAAGGTCTTTTACCTTTCATAGAATCATAGAATCATAGAATAGGTAGGGTTGGAAGAGACCTCCA